>NC_135081.1:28789450-28831755 GCF_051107435.1 Chaetodon auriga
TCCCACTAAATCAGTGTTTGCTTTGTCCTTTCTGGGCTCCTGTAGAAACACGACTGTGCAATAGTCTGTGCAACGAATTGTGAATTTCCCTTGGGGATGAATAAAGTATCTATCTATCTAACATGGTGGACTCTGTGGACGGTGAAAATGTGACGCTACGTGAAAGAGGACGAGCAGGTGTCCGAGCAGGTGTCCGAGCAGGTGTCCGAGCAGGTGTCCGAGCAGGTGTCCGAGCAGGTGTCCGAGCAGGTGCAGCTGTGGGCGTGAAATTCAGACTTTTTGAGGAACGTTGCAGAGTCAGTGCGGTGACGTCATTACAGAATAAAACAGTCATCAAAAATTCTGCCGACACGACGCGACAGGCTGGACCTTTCTAACTGACTGAGTGTTAAAAGGAGGTGACGGGACACCAGGTCCAGACCCCTCCCCTCTCACCTGAAGTACCCTCCGGATCGTCCCTCCAGGCCCGGCGTCACAGCACAGTACACCGTGGTCTGACAGCCCTGACTGGGAGTCTTCATGAGCAGCAGGGAGGGGAGGCTCAGCAGCGCCCCCAGCAGGGGGAACCAGCCCTGAACGTGACGGCCCAATTCGGTCCGGATCACACCCGGGTGGAGACAGAACGACGACACGCCAGAGCCTGAAGGAGACACGGAGGTCAGTTTGAGGAGCTAGAAAGAGGTTCACAGGTACGTCAGTCGTCGGAGCGGCCAATCACAGCCCGGCTCTGAGACTTTGTGGTTTTGAGTGTTTGCGAGGACCTCTGAGTCGTCGGGCGAGTTCTCTGGAGAACAGAACGTTGGCCAGCTTGCTCTGCCTGTAGCTCTCCAGGGAGCTGTAGCTCCTCCTGCTGAAGAACAGGTCGTCAAAGTCGATGCGACCTGCGGACACCAAAACACGGTCAAAAGCAGCAAATGTCAGAAACAACCCACAGACATGTCAGAGGTCAGAGGTCATACCTCCCCGGTGGGCGATGGAGGACACGGTAACCACTCGGCTGGGGGTGGAGCTCTTCAGCTTTGGCAGCAGCAGATTGGTTAGCAGGAAGTGACCCAGATGATTGACAGCCAATTGAGTCTCAAAACCATCCTCAGTCAGCCATTTTGGACACATCATCACGCCTGCAGACAGGCCGGAGAGAGAGACAGGTGAGGTGACCGACAGGCAGAGGGAGACACAGGCAGGTGCACAGACAGATGGACAACAGGTAAACTCACCTGCATTATTAATGAGGATGTCCAGTCTGTCTTCACTGTCCAGGAAATCTTTAGCGAACTGTCTGACGGAGTAAACGGAGGCGAGGTCCAGATGTCTGATCACCACGTTTCCGTTTCCTGTTGACTGACGGATCTCCTCGGCCGCCTGCTCCGCCCGGCTCAGGTCCCTGCACGCCATCACCACCCGGGCCCCTGCAACCAGTCAAACACACCCATCACCAGCTGCCCGGGTGGTGATAGTGTGTGTCTGATTCAACACACACACACACACACACACACACACACACTGACCTCTGGCTGCCAGGTCTCTGCTGGTCTCTTTGCCGATGCCGGTGTTTGCTCCTGTGATCAGAACTGTCTTTCCATCGAGACGAAGAGAACAGCGACACACTCCACCTGCAATCCACCTCCTCAGCACCGCCACACCTGCGCGCACACACACGCACACACACACACACACACACACACACACACACACACACAGAAGACAAACTGACTCTCTGTCAAACTGGATCAGAAAGACGTTGGACAGGAAGGTCTGAGCTGCTGCAGGACAGAAAATATCTGGAAGTTGCAAATGTCTGAAAATCTTCTGTTTATCCATAAAGAATGCGTGAATCAATCAAATCGATAAGAACTCCTATAAAAGAAGAGGCCAATCAGAGCAGAGCGCGAAGTCGATCCTCTGATCATCAGCTGATTCACCACCTCACGCCTCGTGTTCCTCAAATCAAACCACAGAGCTCAGCCTCTGCTGCTGGACTGGACTCTGGACTGGACTCAGGATCACAGCACACAGGTGTTCCTTGTAAAGTGGCCTCAGTGTCAGTGTGCACACAACCATGCACAGTACACACTCTCTCACACACAGACACGCGCGCACACACACACTCTAACACTCTCGCGCGCGCGCACACACGCGCACCCACACACTCTCAGACGCTCGCGCGCGCGCGCACACACACACAACCGTTTGTCCTCGTGGTGATGACGTCAAGTCTTACAGATCAGAGTGACTCCCAGCACAGCTCCACACCTCAGCAGCAGCGGCCCCCAGCCCTCCTCCGCCGACCCCGGGTCCGGGTCCGTGTCCGAGCCACCGCCCCCGCCGGGCCACGGCAACACCAGGAAACCTCCAGCAGCCCTCATCCCTGCAGGTCAGAACAGACTGAGAGACCGACCGAGCCGGGACAGAGAGCGGGGGAGGGGGCAGATTAACTGGGATTAGAGCAGATTATCCAGCGCACAGAGCTGTTCTGGGATCAGTTGGAGAACTCGTGGACAGGAAGGATCAGTGACGGTGAGACGCCTCAGGCCGCTCAGAGTGAGCAGATGAAGTGAAGTGAAGAAAGCTGCAGACACTCATCTTCACTCTTCATCTGGATCAATTCAGTGTTTCACGTCATGTCTGATCACACCTGAATGTCACTTATTGATCGATCAGTTCACACACGTAATCTGTCCTCAGGTTAGACCAGGACCCTGACTGTTCCTGTGTACAGGTGAGACGTCTGCGGTCACACAACAGCACACAGTTCAGGTGACAGGAGTCAGTCCGTGTCTGCTGACGTCGGGTCACATGGGATGACGTCATAAGGAGCCTTCTGACATGTGTCTCAGGACACGTATGTTCCACTTCCTGCCTGCTGTCAGCTGAACTGAATTAATGAACATTTCTCATTAGAACTATAGTCACTTCTTTCCTTCCTCACGTTTATGTGTCCTGTTTCTGTGACTCTGCTCCTGACGTCACTCTAAAGCCCCGCCCCTCCGTAAACCAACAAAAACAAAATGGCGTCCCGTCCTGGCTGTGTGGCGCTGTTTGGCGCCTCTCGGCCTCCATGTTGATTTGTTGCCGTTTGTTCGTTCCGCTGCTGTTGTGTTCGCGGTCGGTCCGGCTGACCGGAGCCATTTAACGTCTCCAGCCTGAAAACCCGCAGCTGGACGCGCTTCAGTTCCTCCAGAACACCGACCAATGAGAGACAGCGCTGTGTGAGGAGGGAAGTGACGTAACAACGTTGTGAGCCAATCTGCAGCTCTGACACCGACAACAGGAGGAAGTCCCACCTCACGCGCGCCTGGAGAAGAACCGTACAAACCCGTCCGTGCTCTGCTGTCCCGCTCCGCGGCTCCAGAACAGGTAAGACCAGTCCGGCTCGGCTCTGTCCAGCTCAGGTTAAGTTGCAGGTCCGGTCCGCTGGCACGGGTAGTACATTTAGGGAGCGCTTGGTGGGTACGTCCTGCCGGCGGGGCGGTGCAGGCTCACAGTAGTTGTTATCCAAACGCACCGCGGCTGACGGTGCGCGTGGCTGCGGGCAGAAGCGGGTCTTCAGCCCGGTTCGTTGCACACGGTAACCCGGGTGTAACGTTAACGAGCTAACGGGACTCTGTAATGTTCCAGCTCCCCGCGCGGACTGAAAGTTTGCTCCTGTGGAGACAGGAACAAGAAGCTCGGAGAGGAGCGGAGCGCCCCCTGCGGCCGCAGCGCGACATGACGCACTGGACTGTTTACTGCCGCCGACGGCTGTGTGTCTTTATATAAAACTTTATTTAAAACAATAACCCGGAACAGACGCACCGAGAACGAGACTGTCCAGATTTAACAACATATCGTGTCACTATAGCGTTCATACTCACGACTTTAAGAATAATAAATAATCAATCACAGTGTTTTATTGTTAACCTTTCGCTCCTCTTCGTCAAGTTTAACCATCAAAGAACATTTTAGAACAGAAACTGTTGAGACAAACGTGGTAAACGATGTAAACATGGCGTCGTGCTGTC
Organism: Chaetodon auriga; assembly: GCF_051107435.1. Classification (NCBI taxonomy): domain Eukaryota; kingdom Metazoa; phylum Chordata; class Actinopteri; order Chaetodontiformes; family Chaetodontidae; genus Chaetodon; species Chaetodon auriga. Next base: position 28,793,452 of record NC_135081.1, read on the forward strand.
AGACTGAGATGATTCTTTGTTTACAGCGACGGATGTTTGCATCACTTCCTGTTGACACTCGCTGTTTGTGACTTCATGTGTTTGACTGTGAGAACACAGAAGTCTCAAAGACACGTGGACATGTTCAGCTGCTCCGCTCCGTCTTTGAGTGAAGGTCATGTGATGTCCACTAAAGGGACTCCAAGTCCAACAGCTCACTTGACAAAACAAGGTGCTTTTCAGGCTGGGAGAAAGTGATGATGATGAAGGGTGGAGGTCAGAGGTCACTCACATGTGACTTTGACGCTGACAGCTGTTTGTGGTTTCTATAGCAACATGGATACAGAGTTGTTTATGGAGTGCGAGGAGGAGGAGCTGGAGCCATGGCAACAGGTGGACGACAGTGTGGAGGAAGACGAGATGGACTTCATCGACAACTACTACGAGCCAGGTGAGAACCACACACACACACACACACACACACACACTGTCCTGTGGAATAATACCTGTCTGTCTGTCTGTCTGTCTGTCCAGTGGAGGATTCTCTGTCTCCTCTTCCAGCCTCTGAGACTCCACCTTCTAAAACTCCTCCATGCATCACACCACCTGCTCCAACAGGTATGTGTGTGTGTGTGTGTGTGTGTGTGTGTGTGTGTGTGTCTGTGTCTCTGTGTCTGTGTGTGTGTTTGTGTGTCTGTGTCTGTCTGTCTGTCTGTCTGTCTGTCTGTCTGGCTCAGAGGGGTCTGCGGGGACCCCTGGGTCAGGGTCTCTGCTTGGAGCAGACTGTTAGTGCTTGTTGTTTGAAGTCACAGAGCTCAGAGACTTGAAACCAACACAAAGGCTTCGGTCCTGTCGTGTCTTTCAGTCTCGGGGTCTTGGGGACGAGGCTCTCTGGGAGACTTTTGACATGTATGTCTCAAACACAGCAGCAGGAGTTTGACATCAGAAAAAACTGTTTTATTTATATTTAAATCACATTGTTTTTTTTCTCTCAGCTTCTTCTCCTGTGCAGATCGTCTCCTCATCTGTGATGCCTCCTCCTCCTCCTCCCTCCATCATCACCTCCTCCTCTGTCTCCCACCTCCCCGCCCCCTCCACACCTGCTGCCGCAGCCCCGCCCCTGATGGCTCAGGCCCCGCCCCTGATCCTGACACAGACGGCGGGTGGAACGTTCCTCCTTCCAGCAGCCCCTGGGGCGGGCAATGCCCCGCCCATCCTCCTTACCACACAGGTACAGAAAACAAACACACGCTCTGCTGCTCCCTCTGCCTTTGGCTTTACTCAGCTCATGCTTCTGTTCTGTGACATCGCTGTGACATCACTGTGACATCATGTGTTTGCATTTACCACTCAGGGTTTCCCAGTGCAGACCGTCATGAACCACGGCACTCCTCTGCTGCTGAACCTGCAGCCTGGTCAGACGGTCCAGCCGCTCACTCTGATCCAGTGTAGGACACCTCGACTCCATCAGACGTTAATCAATAAGAAATATGATCTGATTATTGATCCCAGCTGATCTGATTGCTCATCGAGCTCTTTCCTGTCCCCACAGCTCCATCCTTGGGTCAGTTGGTTAGGCCGAGTGTTGGCATGTCCCCCGTCCTCTCCCAAGGCCAGGCGGTCCAGACCAGACCAGGTTCCACCCCCTCAAGAGGCCCCGCCCAGCCTGGATCCACCTTCACCGCCATGCAGCTTCCTGCCACGCTAACCATCCGCACCAGCACACCAGGACCCGGTCAGTCACTCTGGACACAGACATCCAATCAGAATGTATCGGATGGATTGCTTGATTGATTGATCTGTTTTTTCCAGTGAACCTCCAGGTGACCCAGGTGGGTGGGGCCAACTCCCTGAAGCTGGCAGGTTCCCCCGCCCTTCCCTCTGGCTCGGCCAATGGAGTCAGAATCAGTCCGTTCAGCACCGGTACGTAACAGTTATCAATACTGGAATCAAAACTGACGCTTTGATGTTGATACTGCTTTCTGACAACAGTGTTGAAACAGGTTTTAAATCCGTTGGATTTTATTGATAGTGCTTATTGGTTCCTTTGGATTACTGTTCAATAAAAAGGAAAAACTAAAAATAGAACGAACATAAATGAAGGACTTGGCAGGTTAAGATCTGGAACTGTGGAAGTCAACACTCAGGAGCTCAACCTGGAGCTGAAAGTCCCCTTTGAGGACCCCGTTTGTACCTCCATAACATCTGGATGACTGAGGTGATTGAGCAGATGGGTCACATGACGTGTGCATGCTCTGTTTGATGCCTCCACGTGTCTGGATCTCGTGCCATGTGATCCAGAGCTGCCAAACTTTTACTGTAAGAGAGGTGCAGGAAGTGTCGAGTTACCTGGTTTGAACTGCTGGACTCACCTGCAGCAGCTGAAGAGTGAAACGTTAACGTCACGCCGCTCTGACAGTGTGGCTGCATTGTGTTACCAGTTTGCCACTGTCTCAGTTTCTATGTCGCCTGCTCCAGCAGCTCCTGGCTCCACCCCCTCTGTCATCATGACCCCCATTGTGACCTCTGCGGTGACCTCCGACCCCCCCAGGGTGGTGATGAGCGTGGAGGAGTTCTATTACGGGACATTTGAAGGTGACCTGAGTCTGAGGAAGCCACAACCGCTGGGAATCAAAACCTCCACCTTCACCTGCCAGATCTGCTCGCACCTCACTGAGAACAACCTGAGGTGGGATCACTTGAACACACCCGGATTGTGTACTGCACATGCAGCGCTCTGTATATTAACCTGTGTGTGTGTGTGTGTGTGTGTGTGTGTGTGTGTGTGTGTGTGTGTGCGCGCACACGTTTCAGGTTGATGCAGCACATGCTCCAGCACTCAGAGCTGGTTGGAGGAGGAGGTGATGAGAGGAAGTGCTGTAAGTTCTGTTACAGACAGTTCTCGTCTCCAGCTCAGCTGCAGAGCCACCAGGAGCAGGTGCATGGCCCCGTCCTGTCTTCCTGTAAGAACCACACCTGGTCACACACATGAAAAACACAGAACAAAGTGTGCTCCTGGTCTTCACTAGGAACTAAATGTAGGACCTACTGTCTTTAGTTGAGCTTATTTTGGGACGATCTTGACAGGGGACCTAACTCAAGATTCGCCTGTCTTAAGTAGAACTTGACTTGACTTTGGACTTACCTCCCTCTCTCTCTCTCTCTCTCTCTCTCTCTCCCTCCCTCCCTCTCTCTCTCTCTCTCTCTCTCTCTCTCTCTCTCTCTCTCTCTCTCTCTCTCTCCCTCTCTCTCTCCCCCCCCCCCCCCTCTCTCCCTCTCTCAGGTATGTGTCGTATATGTGAGTGGGCATTTGAGAACGAGCCGGCCTTCTTGAACCACATGAAGTCCAACCACAAACCAGGAGAGATGCCCTACATCTGCCAGGTAAGTCTGACTACCGACCTCTGACCCGCATCATTGTTTGTCCTCAGACCTCATTAACTCAGGTGTGACTTGCAGGTGTGTTCATTTCGCTCGTCCTTCTACTCGGATGTCCTCCAGCACTTTGCCAGCTTCCACAGAGACTCTTGCTTCTTGCTGTGTGTTTTCTGCCTGAAGGTGACCAGAAACCCCACCAGCTACCAGCAGCACCTGCTGCGACACCAGGTAACCACACACACCTGTCTGATGGTCTCGAGCTCCAGTCAGATTCTTAGGAAGGTTCCTAACTGAGTGAAATGACCTGAAGTATCTGAGCGGCAGCCAAAGGTGCTGCAGTGCTTCCTTTCTTATCTCCTGTAGCAAAGGACACACTGGACCGTCCCTCATCACAGGGAAGGTGACAACGCCGTTCCACAGCCTGCATCAAACAGAACAGTCAAAACATGATAAGTCCTCAGTCCGAGGTGTTCCTGAGTTCTGCTTCTGGAGCTGTTTCATTCTCAGACTAGGGCTGCCACAAAGGATTATTTTGATAGTCGACTAGTCACCGATTATTTTTGCGATTGGTCGACTAGTCGGATCATGCTTAAATTGCATCGTATCACACCAGCATGCAGCTGCTCTTATATAACATCTTTAGCTTCCAGCTTGAGGTGTTTAAGGTATGTGCTAACTAAAAATAAAGACAATTAAGATGATAGTTCATTCAACTTTTAATGAACTTTGTAGCAACAAACAATTCTTTAAATGTAGCATAAAGTGCAGCTGAGTAAAATAAGGACACAAAAATAAATACTTCATTTGTCTCTGGCATGAAACACAGCTACATTTTCAAGTATTGAATAGTACAAAATCAAATGAGGTAGGCACCTGAAACTAAGACATTATCCACAAAAGTCAAGTTTTGGTCTCACTTAAATATAACAAAAGTGCATTTTGTGCTCAGTGCTCACAGCTGTATTCAACTGTGACTGTATAATCCAATCTACACACGGCTCCTGTTCATGGCCAGGAAAGTTAGCATCTCCATGTGCTGGAGAAAGGCTTGCTCTCTTTTCAATGTGTGGTCAGGCTAATGAAATCGTTGTCGTTAATGTTAACGTTTACAGCTATCAATGTAAGTAAGTAGCTCAATGTTTACGTTAATGTTAGCGGCTAACTAGCCAATTAGCTTAACGAGACGACTGTCCCTGTTCGTCGTCAGAAGTTGAACCAGCCACGATGACGTGCTTCCTTTTCAGACGCTCCTGCATCGCCGTCATACTGCCATGGAAGACAAGTTCTGCCTTGCAGATTTTGTGTTGCACATGTTTGTCTTCTGTTTTGTGAAAATGTCCCCAAACTTTAGAGCTCCGTTGCCGGGTAGCCATGATACCGGTCAGTAGGGATGAGCGATTGCACCACTATCTGTATCTGTATCTGTTCAACCATCTAAATTATCTGTATCCATATCTGTACTCGCAGTGGGCGGGGTTTAACCAGAAATGGGTGGGGCTTAAATCTGTAGATTATTTTAAGTCTGAAATTGACATGGATTGATCAAAATTTATTGTTTATTTGAAAAGCATTTAGAGAACAGCCTCAAAATTAAGATTCAAATCAATGTTTTTGATCACAAAAGTAAGAGAACTATTTACAGAACAAGTTTTTTATGAACTCAGAACATGAATATTCTAAAGTGTATGAATGAATATTTACAGAACAGCCTCAGAATTGAGACCGGAGTGGAGGCAGTGACCGACGCGACACGAGCCGTTTTCAGCTCTGTCTTGTCAGATGCACCGCACACGTTACGAAACAAGTTCACCAAATAACTTTAAATATCATACAAAGCGAAATAGAGGCGAGCTGAAGAAAACCTAAGGAGCACTGAAGAGAGCAGCGTGAGCTAGAGTCAAGCCAAGCACCGAGAGGTCAGTCACTGTCTGTGTGCGACAGTGGGGCACGGCTGCAGAGGCGTGTCTGTGCAGGGAGGGGCGGGCGCTGACTCCGGCTCAACCCTACTGCTCAGGCAGTCCGGTGACATCACAGCTGACGCCGATTACCACTACTGCGTATGTGCGTCAAGGACAGAAAGGCAGACAAGGCAGCGGAGGGCACAGCGGCAGTTTTGAGAGAAAAACAAAGCTTCAAAAAAAATAACTAAATTAGTCATCGACGATTTTGATAGTCGACGTAGTCGTGACTAGTCGACTAATCGTGGCAGCCCTATCTCAGACTCATCACCGGCATGTTGAACCATAACGCAGTCTGTCTGTGAAGAAGAAGGCACGCTTTCAGACAGATGATGCGTTTAATTCATCATGCTTGAAACATAACGATGATACGTACAGCAGAAGGGTTGTAGGTCCAACTCGTCATGTCTGTCCTTTAAAAACTGCATTATTTTCATACAGCCAGACTAATTTGAGGTGGTCTTCCAGTCCAGCAGACGGCAGACCTGAACACCAGCAGACTGTCTGTCAAAGCAGCTACAGTCCTCAACATGAATGAATGCTGATGAAGAGGGAGAGAAGGGTCATGTGACCCTCGAGCAGTTCATCATAGTTGTAATGATGCAGCTCAGTCAGTGTGGAGTCGAATGTCCGGTTGTGGATTGTGTGGGATGAAAAGACAAACTGTTCAAGTGCTGATTTGTAATCAACTACAAGAGCTCTACGGTTTCTCTGTCCTCTCTTTCTGTCTCTGTTTGTCTCAGATCAATCAGGCCTTCCACTGCAACAGGTGTCGTCTTCAGTTTGTCTTCCTCAAAGATAAGATGCAGCATAAACTGGAGAACCATCGCTGCTTCCGTCGACCTGCTCAGCTGGAAGGACTGCCCCCGGGGTCAAAGGTCAGCTTGATGCCTGTCCTTCAGCTGTTGACTCACCGTCGTCTTCTGAGCACCAGCAGTTGATTTTCATATTTCTGCCACATCAGCACTGAAGTCCAACTCCGTCAGTTCTCAGTATCGATCTGTGTGTCTCCAGGTGACTATCAGGACCTACGGGAAAATCAGGACGGCGATGACATCAGCAGGGAGCCGCCTGCTTCAGAGCCCCTCCTCTCTCATCCAGCCAATCAACATCAAGACAGAGCAGCAGAGGTGCCCTATCCAGAGGAGCCCGGCGCTCTCCAAATCACCTCGATCACCAACGAAGAGACCGGTCAGCCGCAGGGTCCACGTCAACAGGTCAGACTGAAAAGAAGTAAGGTTTCTCCTGAGGATGGCGCTCGAGAAAAGTCACCTCGCTCAGAGGGTTTTTGCTGCACTGAGGTGATGGTGCTGAAACAGGAAGAACAGGAAACCTGGTTATTCTTCAGGCTTTACTGCGTGATAGTTACTGCGCTGCTGGCCTTGTGGTCACATGGTTTAAATAGAATAGATTAGCTTCTTTTGTTGTCGTAGCTGTCAGCCATTTTTCCACAAGTGGACATGTCTGTAGGTCTTTTCACCTGCTGGGGGATGCTATGGAGGCTGAGCTGAGGGTCTCATGAAGACATTCTGTGAATCCTGCCTGATCAGTATTGTGTCTTTTTAGCCACGTTAGCATCACAGCTCTGTGGATGTTAATGTTTGCCACTTCGTTCAGACCGAAACTCCTCAGCGGCTGGTGGATGATTGTGTTTAAATGTGGTTCAGACGTTCATGTTCACCTCAGGATGACCTCCCGTCAACTTCAGCTGTCCTTTGTGTTTACTGCTAATTAGCAATTGTTAGCATGCTAACACGCTAAACTAATTGATGAACTGTAAACATTCTGTCTCAAAGCAGCACTGTGTCTGTGTTCAGCCTCAGAGGACTCTGACGAGAGCTGAGCCTGAATAACTGTAAACATGTTGGACATCACTCAGTTTAATGAAGAAAAAAAAATCATTGTTGTCTCTGAGTTGACACTTCAGTTCTGTACCTTCTTGATGGTAAATACTTCCTGTCCTCATCCTGCAGGAGTTCCTCCTACGATGGAGACCGGTTGGTGTGTCTGGAGTGTGGAACCGATGCCTCCGATTTCTCAGCTCACTACCCAACTCACGTCCACTGTCTGCTGTGTCCATACAGCAGCTGCTGCTCCAGAGCCTATGCTGCCCACATGATCCAGTAAGTCCTGCAGGGACACTCACTGTACTGTAGGGACGCTCACTGTACCGCAGGGACGCTCACTGTACCGCAGGGACGCTCACTGTACTGCAGGGACGCTCACTGTACCGCAGGTATACTCACTGTACCGCAGGGACACTCACTGTACTGCAGGTATACTCACTGTACTGCAGGGACACTCACTGTACCGCAGGGACACTCACTGTACTGCAGGGACACTCACTGTACCGCAGGTATACTCACTGTACTGCAGGGACGCTCACTGTGCTGCAGGTATACTCACTGTACTGCAGGGACGCTCACTGTGCTGCAGGTATACTCACTGTACCGCAGGGACGCTCACTGTACCGCAGGGACGCTCAGTGTACCGCAGGGACGCTCACTGTACTGCAGGTATACTCACTGTACTGCAGGGACGCTCACTGTGCTGCAGGTATACTCACTGTACCGCAGGGACGCTCACTGTACTGCAGGTATACTCACTGTACCGCAGGTATACTCACTGTACCGCAGGTACACTCACTGTACTGCAGGGACACTCACTGTACTGCAGTCAAACAGTGCAGTGTGAAGTAATGGTCAGTGATTTGACAGCAGGTCAGATGTGTGATCGATGGTTGTGATCGCTGTTGTTTGTTGTTTATTGCAGACACCACGTGCCGCGGTCCAAAGACCAAGTTGTCCCTCTGCACAGACTTCCTCCTCCATGGTGAGACTGACCTCTGACCTCTGACCTGCTCTGACTCACTGCAGCAAAGTGACTGAATACATAGTTATGTCTTTAGTACAAATTTGAGGTGCTGTTCATTCTGCTTTTTACTTCTACTTCTGTGCGTGCGTGCGTGCGTGCGTGCGTGCGTGCGTGCGTGCGTGTGCTGCAGCGTCTGACCTTTGGGTGGCGCTCTTGGTCACTCATTAATTTGGCAGACCTCTAGCTGTGCTGTCTTATTGTTCTGTGTTACTGATTCATCTCTGAAACGATGAGACGACGGCGGCGCTTCATTCCTGCGTTTCCTCCCTCAGCGTGTTCCTGCTGCACTGCTCTAGCTGCGACTTCAGGCCTCAGACTGCGGATCAGATGGCCGATCACCTGCTGAGGAACCCGGAGCACCACAGCGCCACCTGTCGTAGCAGGAGTAAGACTTCAGCACACACACACACTGAAGGGTCACATCAGCACCTGACAGATCAGCAGATTCTTGACGATGTTCAGACGGCACATTACCAGCCTGCATGTATGAAAGCAGGGTTCGTTAGTTTGTCTTCACACCTTCAGTGACAGAAATGCTTCAGACTCAGTGAGACATGTTACATTTAAAAAGGCTCAGTTTCATGTTCGCACTTTTGTTTTAGGTGTTGACCGGCTTGAAGTGCTCTGATGTCCAAAAACACATTATTTGTCTCATGCTGTCCATGACTGCAGCATCGTCCTGCTCTCTGTATGAAACGCTGTGTTTTACCTTCAGTCCTCCTCAATAGCTCAGTCTGCTCTGATTGGTCAGCTCACACAGGTCTGAGCGGGCAGCGCTCGCTGTGTTTCCTGTTAGCTCTGCAGGTGTTTTTAGCTTCCAGCTAGCTGCACTTCTAGCTCGCATCAAAAGATGCAGCTGAATGATGAAGTGAATGTCTCTCAAACATGCTAAACAGGCTAACGGCAACAGATGAACTTTGACCCAGTTGTTTGCATTTAGCTACGTATGTCTGGTTATTATTATTATGAGTGTTTTGTGGTAATTGCGAGATCCTGGTTTTGTAATTATTTGATTGTATGAAGTCACGATGACGAGGTTATGTCTGTAAAATGGTTTTCGACCTGCAGCAGCAGGTCTGACTGACATGCTCTGTGAAAACAGACATGAACAGTCAATTCTGGATTTCCACCATCAAATTTTCAGAGTATATATTTTAACCAGTCGCTAACGTTGAACTGCAGATACAACGTCAGTAATCTGAACGTCAGGTTGAACTGAGTTCACTTCCTGTTGTTTGGTCACGTCTGGGCTCTCACTTCCAGCTGTTCTTTCTGCTCAGAGTCTGAAATCAGTTGGAAATCAGATGGAGGTTTTTGTTGATCCACAGCTCTGCCGGCGTCCAGCTTCTGGCTTCACCCAGAGCCAAAGTCAATAAACCTGACCTGACTGAAGGTTCAGAGTGTCCACTCGCTCCCTGATGGCATGAAGCCAAGGAACTAAAGGAAGTGTCAACAGCAAAGGAGACTGTTGTATCTGGAACAATGCACATCAGGATATCTTCCAACATGATCTTCTGCCAAATTAGAGAAGAATCACTGTGTAAAGTTCACCTCCCAGAGGGGAGGAGGAGGAGGAGGAAAGAGGAAGGACCGACACAGATGTGTCTTCTTCAGTCTTTCTAATTTTCACTCAGTCTTATGATGTCAGTTATATTATTTATCTTACAGGCATTTTAGAGACGTCCATGAGTTCAAGTAGTGACTGTATTGTTGGACACTCTACTGTTGCTGCTGTAGAAAAAAACATCATTTAAAAAACAATTATTTAGCAGTGAAAAGGAACCAATCAGAGGATTAAGAACAGGCCACAAATGCTGAGTTTTTACTGAAATAACATCACATTTTCAACCATCAAACCCCATGACCACACATACAAGTCTGTAATTCATAGATCATCTGTTCTACATCTTCGGATTATTCTCCAGCTCCATCCTCTCTGCTCCGTGGACCCTCCAAACCACTCAGCTTCCAGGCTGCTCATTTCCTGGAGCCGGCAGCAGCTCACTGGCTGGTCTCCACGAGGGGACTGAGGAGCTGTCAGGGCATCACTGAGCTCATCTGAAGTGTCACTTGGTTTATTTGCTCCTCAACTGTTGTATTGAGTCTCAAACTGAGTATTTTTGTGTGTTTCCTGGATCCTGAGGAGGAGTTTTTGTTGAGATCAGCACTCGCTCATTGATAGTTGAACTGTGGGTTTTGTATTGAGCACCGACTGCCTCCTTGGTGGAGGTTTGAGAACCTTTTCCACTTCAGTATCTAGTTATCATTATGGATTTTACATGTTTTTCACACACTGTTCAGACTGATAGAGACTCATAAAAAAGACATTAATTTTGTAAGAAAGTGAAAATATAAAAAAAACCTGCCAGGTGTAACAGCTGCATAGGTGATAACCATCCAAACAACTTGCCTTCAATGGGTTATACATGATCGACTCCACCCACTGATCTTTACGATTATGTGGATATTTCTGCCTGTTATGGATTCAGGTCAGAGCAGATCATGGTTATTATGGTATGGCAGGTCATGTTTGTAAATGTCAGCTAGGAATGTTATTAAAGGTTATGATGGATCCTTTGCTGATGCTGTGGTATGGACTCTTGAAGTAAATGTGTTGTGGAGAAACTGAGTGTTGTTACTGAGTGAAAGTTACTGGATATGCAAATTAGCCTCTATGGATATTTTGGTATGTTGTGATTTTGATATTGATGTTTCTAGAAATAATGATAGTGAATGATTGTTTGTCCTTTCTTTTCAGCCTACATTGAACCTGACATCCAGTTCTGCCACAATGAAGAGCAGCAATGTTCAGAAGAGAAGGAGCCAGTCCAGAACAGGGACTTGCAAGATCCGACCTGGAGGTCAGCAGATTGTTGGAAGCATCTGGCAGAGACCGATAGCACGAAGTCAACCATCGTTCCATTCATGCAGTGCAGTGGGCCTCGTCACTGCCTGTCGAAGAACAGTGACGCCATCGACTTCTTCAACCTGCTGTTCCCCACAGAGCTCATTGAGCTGATCACCAGTGAGACTAATGCCCACGCCAAGACCTGTCAGTTCCTTGGCTCCTGCTACCCAGACTGGGTCCCAGTCACCACCCATGAGATCAAAGGTTTTATTGGCCTTGTCATCCTGATGGGGATCCAGAACCTTCCTGACCCATCACACTACTGGTCCTGGAGTAACTACGACAACAGCTATACCTTCTACCGTGCCATGAGTTTCAAACGCTTCAGGCAGATTGCTGCCAACATTCGCATGGGCAGTTTCATCACAGACGAGTATCGTGGCACCAGCAAGTCCAGTGACTCGCTGCACATCTTCAGGCCGATGCTTGACATCCTGGGTAGAGCTATGTGGAACACCTACCAGCCAAACTGCTGCCTGACCATCGACAGGGCACTGCCACCTCGCCTGGAGGAGGACAACTGCCACACCAAGGGGAACCCAAAGACACAACCTCAGGTATGGTTGCTCTGTGACTCCAAGTCAGGGTACTGTCACCGCTTCTTCATCCAAATGGGGGAGAACGTGGGACAGGATTCAGGCTTCACTGTGGTGCCGGAGCTCGTGAAGGGTCTCGAGGACAAACACCACCATCTTTACCTGGCTAGTTCGCTTACATCTGTCCCACTCATGCAAAAGCTTCTGGACCAGGGCATTTATGCCTCCAGCTCCTTCCCTCCAGCCAGCCCCATCCTGCCCAGAGAGCTGTGGGAAGAGGGCCAGCTGGAGAAACCTGGGAACTTCCTGCAGAGGCAGTTTGGCCCTCTGCTAGCTACCCGTTGGAGGGACACCAAGGAGATGGGCTGCCTGTCAACTAACGCACCTCCAGGTGAGCAGGACATGGTTTGGAGGCGATCTCTGACCAAAGTGGGTGGACTGGACCCCATTGATCGCCCAATGGCCTTCCGCCTCCTGCAGGAGAACATGCGAGGGGTTGACATCTGCAAACAACTGCTGGCCTGCAACCCACTGGGAGGAATCCCTCAGGACCGACACTGGCGCAGCCTCTTCTGGTTTCTGGTCAACCTGAGCATTGTCAATGCCTTCATCATACTGCGGGAGAGCCGCAGAGAGAACCCACCTGCATGGGTGCAAGACGGCCTTTTCACTCAGGTCAACTTCCGCAAGCGTTTGGGCAACCAGCTTGCCAAGTGTGCTCAGAAATACTTTGAGATCATGGAGATTGCCAGCTCCCGTGGGATGAGGGTGGAGGTGGCAGACAAACCAGTTAAACAAAGACACAGGATGGTGAAAATCAGTGGCATCTCCAAGAGATGCAGGAACTGCAACTTGAAGAACGTCCGCCATGAGAGTGTGTACGGCTGCATCATCTGTAAGGTTAACCTGTGTAAACAGCCGAGCTGCTTCTGGGAATTTCATGGCCTGTCACCACTGAACAAAGGTCAGTATTTATACAGTTAATTTCAAGGGTTGTGGTCAGTTCTATTACTAAGAGGCTGGTTTATTACTGTTAAACACTACACAATTCAGCGCACCGTGGTAGCTGAATTGTTACGTCACTAGCTCGATTCCAGCCGGTGACCTTTTTGCATGTCATGCCCTCTTTCTCTTCTGTTTTACTGTCTGCCTCTGCTATCCAATAAGGACTTAAGAAATAAAGCCCTAAAAAAAGCCCTGCACAATTAACGATGTATGTTTGATATCTTTAACAGGATCAGCAAAACTTGGATTTCTCAAGGACAGAATAAGGTAAATTTTTCACCAAATATATTCACATAGACACATTCTTGTCGCTACTGTATTTGTTTTGCAGTTAATTTTGGAACGTGTTTTTGGGTATGATTATTAAAGCTTTGTTTTTAATGTCATTGAAAGATGTATTTGGACAATGCACGAGTTGAGTAGTTGTATGAAACATGGGTCCAGTGTGTGTTTTCTTCATCAGTGAAATATATTTTTAGTCTGCTATGTTTTAGAAGTCAGAAGTTGCTGCTGTGCTTTTATCTTGGCAATAATGTTGACAAGCATTTCATTTTCTGTGCTGCAGTGGAGCAGTCGAGGTAAATGATGTCCAGGACATTGTGGATGGAGCGATGGCCCCTGTAGAGGACATTGACTTTTCTGATGACGAGAGACTGGATGATCTGGATGATATTGATGAAGAAGCAGAAGATATTAAGGAAGAATTTCTCAAAGAAGAAAAAAGTCCAATGTCTCACCTGCTGTCAACAGATGGCCACACCCAACCAGCAACTGTCTTGTCTGTCTCTAAAGATCGCGATGATTTCCTCACTGCCCGTCAGTTAAGGATTGCACTGTTTGCTCTGTGTGATGGACTTCACCAGGCCTCAAGGGTTTTTTCAACAGACATGCAGCTAATTCGGTCTTGGGTGAAGGAGGCCAGGAAGCGTTTGAAGCAAACTGAACAGGAAGAGAAAGTCCACGCTGATGGTGGGGACCGTATGGTGGCCTGGGTGCTGTCCATGCGAGAGCAGCAGCTTCCAATTACCGAGAGCAACCTATTCCACAAAGCCTCCACGTTGAAGAAGAAAGGCGGTTTCAGTGACTCCTTCCGCATCTCCTACGATTGGGCCGTGAGCTTCATGCTGCAGCATCGGCTGGGTGCACGCAGCATTGGCAGGGAAGTCACACTGGCTCGCACCCTGCCACTTTCCCTGGATGCCAAGATCAAGTCCTTTAGGGAATTTGCCCAGAAAGTCATCCAGGTCAACAAGCTGTCAGAAAGCACTGTGGCTGCGATGGATGAGCTGTGTCTCTTTGTGGATTTGAGGTTGGTTCAGGACAAGTTTCGCCGCTCAGATGCCCTGGAACTCACTGGGTCTGTACCTCTGGTCACTGTGTACCTGACAGTGCTAGCCAATGGCATCATGCTGCCAACCCTTGTGCTTGCGAACAGGCAGCTGGCTGAGAAAGCACTGCCAGAGTTCATCCTGTTGGAGGCAGGCCCCGAGAGTCTGCTTGTAGAAGAAGCATTGGATCTCTGGACTAACAAGGTTTGGCTTCAACATGTGTCTGGTCCAACTCACTGCAATAAATCAATGCTGGTATTGGACCGACACCGGGAACACTTAGGAGATTCTTTCCTTACTTCCATCAGTGGGTCGGGTACTCTCCCAGTGGTGATTCCCGGAGGCTGCTCCTTCCATCTTCAGCCCCTTGAGGTTTGTGTGAAACCGGTTCTGCAGCGTTTCCTGCTGTCACGCTGGGCAAAGTTCACCGCCGGACACCCCAAGGAGTTGGAGGAGACATCTCCCCACCGACTCCAAGCAAATGTTGCCCAGCTGCTGGTTGATTGGGTGGTCGAAGCCCTCACACACCTGAACAAACTCCCACAGCTTTGGAAGACGTCGTACCACCTGACAGGCATTCTGCCAGGCAAGAAAGAGGAGAACAGGGAGGCTGTAAAGAAGGGGGAGAAACCAGAGGAGGTCCAGTTGGACCTCCTGAGAAACTTGACAGAGACCCTCCTGGGGGCTGAAGCTTTAGAGGCCATTCCTCCTGAGCTGTTGGAGCTGGAAGACAAAGAAGACATGATGGAGGAACAAAGAGAAAAAGAGGACAAAGAAGAAGATGATCAGGGGGTGAACAAGGACAGGGAAGAGACAGGGAAATTGAAAAGGGAGGACAGGAAGGAGATGGAGGAGGAAGGAAAGGAAACAAAGGAGGGAGGGAGGTTGGAGGACATGGAAAAGGAAGGAAAGGGCACAAACAAAAATGTGGAAGGTAGGAAGAGGGCCAAGGACGACAGGAAAGGGGAAGTTAAGAAGGTAGAGGAGGACAGTGAGGAGGAAGGAAAAGAGAAAAAGGAGGACAGGAAGGAGGTGAGCAAGGAGAGACGAGAGACCAGGATAGTCATAGGAGAGGAAGTCGGTGATGAGTGGAAGATAACGGTAAAGAGCAGGGCGGAAGGCGTAGAGGCTGACAGAGGGGAGGATGAGGGGATGGACGAAAGCTGAACAGATGATGAAGACAAGGTCCACAGGCTGTAAACACCTGAGCGAGTTGTCCAGGTGTCTGAAGGAAGTGGCTTCCTGCTGTACATCATCTCTGCAGTTTACTGAGAATCCACAAAGTCTTACTATTGGCAGTTTGTGGAGTTAAAGTCGAGCTCAGCTGAGAGTGAAAGGCCATCAGGCAAGGCAAATTCAAGCAGAAACAAACCTTCTCAGCCTGGACTAAAACTCCAGTCTGCCACAGGTCTGCTGTGAAGGGTTGCCCAATACAGACTTAAATAAACTGTCGTGTATGATGTGGCCCAGAGAGAATACTGGACCAGAATCCTGGAGGTGAAACAGTGAAATTCAGCATCCCCTCAGGGATCTGCTGAGAACTAAATTTGTGTAAAAACTGTACAGATTTTGTCTTTGTAAGAACAAGTCGGAGGGTTTTCTCATTCACTTCAGTTCAATAGGTGATCATGTTGCCTGCCGCTTGTTTTAGACATTTGTCATGTGCCATATTCACAGAAACCAGCTGGGCTGAGTTGTCTCGGCTTTTCCTGATTTTCCTGATGGAGCCTTGAACTCACCACACAATGTAAAACAAACTGATTTGCTCACAAGTGATTTTTAGAGACCGTTCAGTTAACAAGTGTTGTTTGTTTTTGGGGTAAAATCTCTGCGAAAACCCTCATTGGAGGCACGTTTCTGTCAGGATGATGCTGAAGCTCGAGCTGCTTAGCAGAGGCAAGATTTTCAAGGATCTTTCCAGTGTCTGATGAAACGAAGGTCCAAGTTAAAGCTTTGCCTCCAGACCAGCCAGCCGTCAGCAGTTATGAACAACTGTTACTTAGAAATGCAGCATCCATCCACGTTCTGCCAGAACAGCTTAGCCAAGACATTCGAGAGCATCTTTCCAGCCGTGGACGGACGGATAACAGCACTCTGCACACGTAGCTCTGACACGAACATCAAGACGTCGTGGTGGACGTGGGTGTCAGTCAGTCTTGATTGGTTGATGTTGTTGTTTGGTTGAAGAAATTTTACAAGATAGTGAAAAATATTCATCACAGTCACCTAAAAGCCATCTGACGTCTTCAGACATCAAAAGCATTTTTAACAGTCCATCTGAAAAGTAGTTTCTGATGAGTTTTCTTGGACTCCATCGCAGTCGAGGCGCTTCCTGTGGACGTTGTATGATGATGAGATGAGCTCTGGAAGCTGATGGCTGGTCTGCAACATTCATTCATTCTTGGACTCAAATGAGTTGGTCCTGGTTTGAGGACTCAGAACCTGGACCTGGAGATTTCTCCTGTGTTAGTTTGAAGTGTACAGATCAGCATTTAGTCTTGTTTTTATTTGTGTCCATCAGATGAAAGATGTTTGATTCAGGTCTGCCGGTCTGTGATCCCAGAACACGTGGTCTCGGTGCTGATGTACACAAGACTTTAAATGATGTTGCTCATCAATAAAATACGAAACATCTGCACATTTGGATTCTTTTTTGGTTTTCTGACATTTGTTTGTGAGGGATCACGTTAAAAAAACATGAATGTCATTCAGAAAGATGTCTTTTCCATATTTACTGACTCGCTGTTCAAACACTAATACTGCTGAAGCAGTTCATACAAGTACAAGTTCAAAGTACCACGATACTAACTAAATACCAGTAAATGTGCTGTAAATACAAGTACAACCTTTCTGTGTGGAAAAATACAGATACACATACTTCCTGAAACTCTTTTTTTGCAGGAAATTGTCTTAAAATGGAGGTTTTGAAAGAAGCAGTGAGTTTGTTTTCGTCCTTAAAGCTGCACTTTGAAGGATTCTGAGACTCTGAATGTTCTAGAAATGTTCTCGTTGATGTGAAATCACCAGATTAAAATGGTGTTGTCATTATCTTAGAATGAGCTCTTTACACCAGCAGAGGGACCAGGTCCTCATCCACAGAGTCCACCACAGGAGCCCAGAAATGACAAACCACGCAGTCTCCAGAGGGACCGTCAGGATTCTAGAGGCCGGCTGTGGTCGGCTGGTTGCAGTCTGCAGCGTCACCACTAAATGCCAGTAAATCCTCCAGAATGCTGAAAAGCTTCTTTTATGGTTCTGGTGCAGTCGACCTTGAACACCTGATTATTGATCAGAGCAAAGTTGATCCGCATTATGAGGTCATCACAGGTTATGTAACTGACCTTCAGACATACTAATAAACACTAATTAATAACTTATAAATACAACATGATTGAGCAAAAATACAGAAATGTCCAGAAGCACAAGAGCACAGACGTGTTCCACAACACACGGCATCAAGGAAAACATCGATGTGATCCAAACGTGATCAGACATGAGCTGTTGTTGATGTTTGTGTGGTTTCTCCACAGAAGCACTGAACATGTTTCAGCTTGTTTTGGACCTGTTCAGTGTTATGACCTGACATTTCAATCTGGAGACGTTTCTGAAGAGTTCTGTATCTGTCAGTATTTAATGTATCCTGAATATGTGGCCAACACGTCACAGAAAGAAAAGAAAATGTGACGACAATGTTCTTCATCTTCATCTTCATCGGACTGAAGGAAGCACTCACTCAATCTGTCGGCTGCAGTTTCTTGTTGACTTTGCAGGTTAAGATTTTGATATTAAATGAGGGGAAAATGGCTGTTGATGTTAAAAAAGAGACAGATCTTTGCATCGATCGTCCAATCAGGTCGTAGTATGCATGCCCTGTAAAACAGCGATGCACCTGTCACTCAGCCACCTCAAGAACGCAAACCTTCGATGAATCTCTGAAGTTATTTCAGTCTATGAAGGCCCAGCTCAACAAAATCCACACTGTTTCCTGTCCTGGTGTCACAAGTGTCCATCAGGACAACAGAAACTACACCTGCTCAGACTGAAAGCTCACCTGACCGAAAGCTCACCTGTTCAGATATCCACTCATGATGCGATTGACGGATCGCAGACTGTGGCCTGTTCCTCAGTGGACTCACGGCCTCTGCAGGACATCTTTGGACGACGCTGCCTGGCTTCCTCACAGTCTCACCTGGTACCTGGTGCACCATGTGTGGAGGCACCACCTGGTTCGGATTTAAACAGTCAGTCTTTGCAGCGTTGAGCTTGAAGGCTTGTGGTTGGACTGTGGGACCCTCAGGGAGGCGGCTGGTGCTCATGGACCGTTACTTTTCCTGCCATCAGAAGTCGGGGCTCAGGCGGCGTTCAGCCGTGGTGGTCACCAGTAAGCACACAGAGGAATTACATCCATAACTACTTTTTCTCATTGGTTTTATTGTTTCATTAAACATCCAGAAACAAAAGACAAAAGAGAAGCGCAGAGATTCAAACGATGTATCGTGAACACGACGAAAACTCAGTTCATAAAAGCTCAAAACAGTAAAACTTCAAACAACTACAATCACTTGTATGAGGTGTAAAATCGAAGAGATAAAGTGAGACGCCGACGAGGTCAATCAATCATTAACTGAGGTGATAAAACAACAGGACTTACAGTCACATCACACACGTAAGAACAGAACAGCACAAAACCGGATCGGACCAGCAACATCTGCTGAAACACAGTGAAGCTTCAATGAGACAATGAAGAGCATGAATCATGAGTATGAATGAGTTAGACAGAAAGACAAACAAGGGAAGCAGCTTCGATCATAAAGCAGCTGAATGATGAATGGACACACACACACACACACACACACACACACACTCTGATGGCTTTGTACTGTGCAGAAACATTTGTGGATAAACGTGAAGAAATGCTGTTCAGCTCATTCAGAATCACATCAACAATCTGCACGATTCAGTGACGTGATGCTCTTTGAACAGTAAACCGGTCTGTGCAGGTCTCTGCTGGACTTCAGAGGGTTAACCTGCAGTCTGCTGGCTGGCCTGAAAGTCACGCCCCTCCTCTCTGATTGGCTGTGTCCTGATATGAAAGCGGTTAAACTCCACCCTCCTGATCTGAGAGAGTCCAGGACAGCAGGACCTGCAGGATCTGATCAGACCAGGAGCTCAGACATGGGTGAGCTGCTTTCTGTTTTTACCACTTTATTCGAGCCTCCATCACATGTGTCGTCTTCACTGTCCTCTGCAGCGTTTGTTTGCCTCAGCTGCTTCAGTTGTACCTTTTTCTCATGAAGTCTGGCTGATTGGCTGCAGCTCTCAGGCAGATCTGTGCTGCTGACCTTTGTTCTCGTTCACTCTGGAGCTGAGAGGATCTTTCTGCTGCTGCTGTTCAGCTCAGGGGGAAACTGGAGGTGCAGTCCCTGAAGCCTCAGCAGGTTTCTGAGCTCACATTAAACTCGGATGCCTGTTTGTTGTTTCCTGCTGCACTTGATCTTTTTATTTACCTCTGATGAAACAGAGAATTTGCAGGTCTTGCCTGAGACCTTTCCTGCAAACTACTTCAAATATTTCACACCAACTGCAAGAAAAGCTCCATTTTAGCAAATCAGCTTTGTTTGTTCCCATGGGGCAGTTGGATGTGTGGATACGTTCAGCACACAGAATGCACAGGGCACCTGAACGCAACACTAAGACCAAACAGTAGAAAGTGAAGACACTGTGCAAATCAGTCCAGTTCCTCCTGCACTTAAGGGCTGTTTGAGTCTGTTGGTTGTATTTGCTGGACGTCCTGAGCGGCACACATGAACCACCTTACTGAGAGTTTGACCTGAAGACACTGAGACCAGCGGATAAAAAGACAGTGAGCATAAAGACCAATAAGACATCGTCATGGTGCTCCTGTCAACCTGGACAAAGAGGTCACATCAGTGTTACAGCACACGTGAAAATGACAACACTTTGACAAACAGTCAACAGAGCATCAGCAGACTGTTGTGGACTGTTGACCTGCAGGACGTTAGTGTCCAGCAGATGACTGAGGACGCAGAGCTCAGTGGACGTTACAGACGGCTCAGAAAACTGACCGTTGACTCTCTTTGTGTCCTGAACGTGAGTCCGGCCAACAAACCAAACCTGCCTGTGATCTTCTGGACTCGACGAGGCTGTTTGGGCCTGAAAAGTCCTCAAAAACGTGTCTTTCATGTCTGTCAGAGCAGATGACTTCATGGCGTCCTGTTAGTCTGCTGTCCTCTTTGTGACGTCCAACTGGTCTTGTCTCAGAGAAAAGATGATTAATTTCAGCTGTAAATTTCTACTTAAAGTGCAGCTCGGCTCTTTTTCCTGGAAACAGCTGTGTATCTGCAAGAAAAGTACTAATACCACACTGTACAAATACTCTGTTACAAGTACATGTCCTGCATTGAAAATGTTACTTCAGTAAAAGTATATAAGTAGAATCAGGAAAATGTACTTCAACTATTCAGAGTAAAAGTACTCAGTGCAGTTCCCTTTACAGGAAAAATGACTTCAACCATGATTAAATAGTTGATCATTAATTTTCAACTGATTGATTAATGACTAAACGTTTCCGCTGTAAAACTGTCTGATTGTTTAATTTGTAACTAAAAATCAGATTCTGTAAACTCTTCATACGTTCTGTGTGTCAAATCCTAAACTTTAAAGTAACTGAAGCTGTCAGGTCAATATTTTCCTCTGAGATGAAGAGGAGGAGAAGAAAGTAGCATGAAAGTCTTTGAAGTATAAGTACCTCAAACTACCTGAGTAAATGTAGAGTTCAGCTCAGTTTGATAAACTCAAATGTCTGTTTTTCTTCTTTTTGGTTTGTTTTTCCAGAATCTCACTGATGAGTGAAGGTTTGATTTCAGCCTGAAGTTAGTGAGTGAGTTCATATCGAGGGTGTTTTCTTCAGTTTACTTTTTCTTCTTTAGGTTTTCCAGCAGCTGTTTTAAACACATTGGGAAGATCAGATCAGATCAGATCAGATCAGATCAGATCAGATAAGATAAGATAAGATAAGATCAGATCAGATCAGATCAGATAAGATCTGTTGTTGATCCCACACCGGGGAAGTTCAGTGGTTACAGCCAGCGAGTATTAGAAGAGCAAACACAGTGGCACAAAAGGGTCGAGTTAAAAAAAATGTGCAGGACAGAGTAGAAAAACAACTGTGTACATGTACTTTATGTACATGTAAAAATACTACTGCCATAGGTGTTTGTCTGCAGAGACGAATTAATAATCTTCAGGACCTGAAACTCTGTCCCACACCTGCTCAAAATGCTGCAGGTTCAGGGTGGACACAGGAAGTGGACGAGTTGGACTGTCTGAGGTCACTGTGTACCTGAAGAACGACGCAGTTCTTCACAGGTAGATGCAGACCTGTGGACAGGTGGGGGCAGCACTGAGCAGATTCTCTGTAACAGATTTGGAAAAGTGATGGTTTACTGTCAGATTTGTTGCTTTGTCGCAGGCAGTCGTGTCTTCTCTGACAGCGACCTGTGAGCCCAGCTCTCCGTTTTCTTTCAGCTGCTCACAGATTGTCTTCCTGTCGTTAACGCTGTCATTGTTTAACCACGAGGAGACTCTGTCCATCCACCTCTTTAACCTTTAGTGGAACAACAGCCTTTAAAGTGTTCGAACATGTTATTGAAGGAGTGTTCGTGACCGTGGGACTCAAACGATCTCATCATGTTCCACAGCTAAGATTTTTTCGTGATGTGACGTTAACAGAAGCTCGTTTCAGCTGTCGGGATTCTGTGACTGTCCGACTGTCTGTGAACGCTGAGAGATTTAAGATTACTGAGACGGGAAGCAGACAGTCTGCGGTCGCCCCAATGTTCATTCTCACCTCCTGCATCTCTTGATGCAGCGTTTCCTGTCAGTCCGTCCTTCACAATCTGTGCAGCTCACAGACGTCGGCACGTTGTCTCCGTTCTGATCTCTGGTTTTCAGTCACAGGAAAAAGGCTTAACGCTGCTGAAGAAGGTGGGGCGGCGGTTTATAGTATCCAGGATCCACTTTCCCAAACGATTAGCAGAAAACCCAAAGATATCAGGATAGAAAGCAGAGAGCGAGGACGTGGGACCATCCTGGACGTGTTAGTTTGGCCTCCTGGTCTCATCCTGGTCCACTGACTTTTCATGTAGCGCCATCATCAGGTCACCATTTTGAGTGACATTCCCCTCAGCCCGTGCTTTGTGTTTACTGCTAATTAGCAAATGCTAACACGCTTAAATGCTATGACTTATAAAATGCCCCTGCTGTTTATAGTATGCTGACCTTTGCTGAACTGTTTCCCAGAATGCATCAGTCTGACAAATAAAAGGTGAACTGTGGACAGAGGACAGGAGGACCAGCTGCTGAACCACTTTATGTATTTATTCAGATTTATTGTGGGGTTTTTTATTGTTAAGAGGAAGAAAATTGGAAATAATCCAGAGAGAAACATCCAGATGCCTGGAAAAAATTCAGTGTTCAAACATCAGGAATGAGCTCTGAGAGAGTTTTTGGATTTCTCTCTCCTCCCACCTGCAACCTTCCAGCATCGACCACTGTGACCTCTGCCCCCTGTGACCTCTGCCCTCTGTGACCTCTGCCCTCTGTGACCTCTGCCCCCTGTGACCTCTGCCCCCTGTGACCTCTGCCCTCTGCCCTCTGTGACCTCTGCCCCCTGTGACCTCTGCCCCCTGTGACCTCTGCCCTCTGCCCTCTGTGACCTCTGCCCCCTGTGACCTCTGACCTCTGCCCTCTGTGACCTCTGCCCTCTGTGACCTCTGCCCCCTGTGACCTCTGCCCTCTGTGACCTGTAGTAAGAACAGTGTTGAGATGGTTTCATGACCTTTCACGTGTTGTGTTTTCTCAGCCAGTTGTTCAGGATGTGGACCGGGATACCGAAGCCCATTGGATGCTATGAAGGGTGAGTCGGTCTGTCGGTCTGTCGGTCTGTCTGATGATGTTGATGATGATCACACACCGATAGCACAGCATCGGGGGCAGTTCTGGGGCTCAGTATCTTGCCTAAGGATACCTCGGCACGGGGACCGTCGAAGCCAGGGATCGAACCACCAACCTCCTGATTGGTGGGCGACCGCTCTACCTCCTGTACAAACAACTCTGTACAAAACCTGAAGCCTAAAAAGGACAGTTAACTCTTTCACAGGAAGTTATGTTTCAAACTGTTTCAACAACCCACCCAAAAACACAAGAACGAACACCAGCAAGAGTTTGACTTGTTTTTCTTGTTGAAGGTCCTCGGGAGGAGATTGTCTACCTGCCCTGCATCTACCGCAACACTGACACCCTAAAACCTGACTACCTCGCCACTGTTGATGTTGACCCGAAATCCCCCACCTACTGCCAGGTACAAAGAGGCTTCCCTGTTGGGTCGTCTGGGCTGCCTTCATCTCCTGCTCCAATTTATTATGTTGGGATTCTGAAGTTTAGGTTAATCAGTGAAGGTTGTAGATACGTGGCATCACTTCATTTCTTGTCTTTGTTCTCTCAGCCCTCTCCTCCTGCTGGACTAGTTTTCCACTCAGATGTCTCGCTGTCATTTCATCTTCTTCTTCCTCCTTCAGGTTTTTATTTTTTCTGTCTCTTTATTATTTATTCAGAAGCCCTTCAGCTTCCACAAAGTGGAAAGTGGACTATTCTACCTGAGGTCCATACAAAATGAGACCAACCTCTCACGCTGACCTGTAGGATCTGTTTTACTGCCTTTCTGCATCACTTTGCTCTGTTCTTAAACCTTTTAAACATCTCTGAAATAAACAAAGTGCAGATATTAATATTAAGTAATAATGATATAAAGTCTGAAGAGGATTTTAACCTTTGAGCGCTGCCCTCGCAGGTCATCCACCGGCTGCCGATGCCGAACCTTCGTGACGAGCTGCATCACTCCGGCTGGAATGCCTGCAGCAGCTGCTTCGGTGACGCCTCCAAGAAAAGAAATCGTCTGATTCTACCATCGCTCATCTCCTCCAGGGTCTACGTGGTCGATGTTGGGACAAATCCCCGAGCCCCGCAGATCCACAAGGTACGAACAGCACACCACCCCTCCCCTCATTGACGCTGTTCTGCCAAGGGGGCTAGACGCAGCCCAAACAACTGTGTATTGAGTACCTCATGACACTCCAACAGCCCCAAGTGCTGAGAGCTCCACCCGTCTAAGCACACAACTTGTGCCTTTAAGGCTGTACTTATTGTTGGAAAGTTAAGATTCTTGTGATTTGATTGATGCAAACCATGAAGAAAGTATCACAACAGCAGGTTCAATCAATGCCAACAACAACCAAACAACTGATCATACTGAAGCAACTCACTGAAGTCTCATAGTAATCCACTGATCGATAACGCTCAGGTCATATTGGCAAAGGTCCAAATCGTCCTGTGCAAAGATCAAGCCAGTTGCAACTGATTGTGCAAATGACTGGCGTTTCCTGTGGCCAATGAACTTATGAAAAGGAGGATGTGCTGCTTCAGTGGCTAACTCACAGCTAATTCAAGGAATTCGGTGCAAACGCACAGTTTAAAATGATAAACATAGTAAATGGCCTCAATATGAAGATACATAGCCTAAATATTAGTATAGATTACCTGAATATAAATGTAGATATTTATCTGGATAAATATTCTAAATGGCTTCTTTTTGCAGAATGCCTAAATATACTATTACAGCAATGTGAAATATTCAGTTGGTATTGTACTGTTATCAGTTCTTCTTGAACTTGAACAAATGTCAGACTTCACTGTATTTTCAAGCTCATAAGTTCCAGATTAAGTCATCTGCAAACATCTGTTAGCAAAGAAAATTCAGGCCGAAAAAACCTTCTACTTCAGTGTGTTTAAACTTCTGTTACTCCATTTCAGCAGCACTTACAGTGATTCTATCTGCTGGGAATAAAAGCTCAGAGTGTTTCCTTTCAGAGAGACTAAATCCATGAAATATCTCACTGGAAGCTGTTTTTTTTCAGCCTGAACAAGAATGACTGAAGGAAATTCCAACTTCACTTCCTGTGTTTTTACAGTAGAAGGGAAACGCTTGCTGTTCGTTGTAACCAAAGATGGATCACCAGCCGGGAAAAAGAGTCCGCTGCATCATGGCAGCAGATCAGGGACTCTGAAAGCTCCACTTTCACTGTGTCATTACGTTCATTTGTAGGAATTTGGTAATATGGACCCCTAAAGCAGTCGCATCATGAAGTCCTGTCTTGTAGAGGGGCCCTGGATGCATGGAGAGTTCAGTGGGGCCCCATAGAGGGCTAAATTGGCCCTGAACCTAACTTGTGAAAACAGCAGCTGTTTTCTTTAAATGCAGAGAAATAACTCCTTCAGAGAGGGCAGAGAAACTGAACTACGAAAGAAAAAGCAGGAGAAAAGCAGAGTTTGTTATTCTGAGGAGGAGGAGGAGGAGGAGGAGGAAGGTTCATCCTGAGTTCAGATCAGATCATAAACACTCTAACAGCTGTTCTCTAAAAACTTGCTGTTTGAAAGACACAGGAGTCATTGGTGAAGTGGGAAATAAAAAATGTTGCAGTGTTGGCTTCAGTGAGCCTGACAATTAATGAGAAAGCGAACATGGCTGACAGTCTGCTGAGTCACTGTGTAATTATTCAACACTCAGTTCTCCTCGGAGACCTTAATGAGGCACTGAAGAGGAGCAGCCAAGAGGGCTGCTGGTTGCTGGGAGCATAAACTGGGATGGTTTGCAGCTGAGCGTGAAGCTGCAGGAAATGGAGCATGAGATCAACAGGCCGATCTGTGCCACATCAGCACTAACTTGAATGTTGTTTTGGACTATCGTCGCACAGAGGGAGCTGATCCTGGAGCTGGATTCTGGATGGTTAGTGGCCAAAAGTATGAAATGGTAAATTCAAGCAGCTGAAATGTGTTTCCTTGCTCATGTGTCTGGACTCAGCTGAAGACACAGGGTGAGGAGCTTGGATATTCATGCTTCTAGACAACTCCTTGTGGACATATTCTGGACTGGTCCAACTGGGAGGAAGCCGGGATTCCACCCCACAATGAACTGGAAGAATTCTTCTGTGTATCTCATCAGGCCTGGAAACACCTTGGGGTCGTCCAGAAGGAGAAGATATCTGGGCTGCCCTGCTTACTCTGCTGCCACCTGGACCCAATCTTCAGTCACTCCAGGTTTACTACCCTAGTAAAACCCCAGTCAGCACAACAGTTAAGACCTGGAGTCTTAATTGAATCAGAACCCAAGACCCCGATTTATTGTCTGGAGTCATACTGAAATGGAACCCTAGAACACTGAAATACTTACTGGAGTCTTACTGGCAAGTCTACAGGTTTCTAGGTTCTGATCTCAGTGGGACTTCAGTCAGTACACAACACAAGGATCAAGTTACGAATCCCAGTTACGAAAGTTATCAAGTTACGAAAACCTCAGCCATTGACATAAGGTTCTAGGTTCAAATCCCAGTAAAACTCCACTAAGAAACACACAGTTCTCCATTCCTACTCCAGTAAGACTCCAGTCGAGATAAGCAGCAGAAGATGGATGGATGGATGGATGGATGCTTTTATTGTGAAGCACTGAGCTGTTGTTTTGAAAAGAAACACATGCTGACTTTGTTCAGACTGCGCTTCTCTGATAAAGGTGGAAATGTTGTGTCTGTGTTACACTGTGGTGTCTTCAGATAGTGGAGCCTATCGATCTGTACTGGAAGTGTGGCCTTGGGAACCCTCACACCACCCACTGTCTGGGCAACGGTCAGATCATGATCAGCAGTATGGGAGACCCATCTGGCAATGGCAAAGGTGAGAGAAGTGGCACACGGGCTCACAAATCCTCAGACAGACCTGCTCACATAGACGGAGAACTGTGAAGGTTTTATTCCAAACACCAGTAAAGGAACGTCAAAGGAACAGTTTTATGATCTGTAAAATCTGCTTGTTAACCAGAGTTGACCAGACACACACATTCTGAATGACAAACCGTTGATTGTTATAGCGTCCTCTCGTGGACAGTTTCAGTTGTTACACTTCTGTTTCTCTCAGGTGGTTTCATCCTGCTGGACGGTGAGACGTTCGAGGTGGTTGGTAACTGGGAGCACCCAGGTGAAGCAGCGCCCTTTGGATATGACTTCTGGTACCAACCTCGGCACAATGTGATGATCAGCACTGAATGGGGTGCGCCCAAAGCTCTGGTTGATGGTTTCAATCCAGCTCATGTCAAAGAGGGTGAGTCTTCTCAATCTCTTCCTCCCCGAGTGTTTGTTTTCTGTAACAGTTTTATCATCATGGCCTCTCTGACGACACAGAGATGTCATCTACATGCTGTTATCCTGTTAGAGCCTCTAGATTTTACGTTCTGATCCACAGGGGAACCTTCATGTGATGCAGGAATAAAAAAACGTCATGTAACATGTAGTTCTGAGCGATGTCAGGCTCCCTGTTGCACAAAAATCAAACCTCCGCTCATACAAGTTCATTGTTGTTGGTGTTGCAGGTCACTATGGAAGCTCCCTCCATGTTTGGGACTGGACCACCCACAGGAAGCTGCAGACGCTTGAACTTGGCGAGGAGGGTGGTATTCCCCTGGAGGTCCGATTCCTCCATGACCCTGATGCCACTGAGGGCTACGTGGGATGTGCCCTGCGAGGAACAGTCTTCAGATTCTACAAAACACCAGTCAGTATCACGAGGTTCTAGATCCCTGTAAGACTGCAGTTAGTTCAACCAGCAGAGACAGTGAATGGCCAGATAATTGATTATTATGACAGAGTATGTGACAGGAGTGAATGCAGGATGAGAAATGAACTCCAGGCCTGAGCGTGCAGTGAAAGAGTTTCATTAGTGTCCGGTTCTGTAACCCAGAAGGACTCCAGTCGCCACCACAGGGTTTGTACTGGATCCATGTGGACTCTGAGTCTTTATAGTGTTCTGGTTGATTAGCAAGCAGCTGGATCTTTCTTTGGAGAAGGACAATCTGACTCACCATCCAACATTAGCTCCCATCGAAAACATCATACCTGCTCACTGTTAGCATGCTGATGTTAGCATTTAGCTCAAAGCACTGCTGTGTACAGAGCTGCTAGCATGACTGCAGCCTGTGTGTTTTCAGAAAGGTGACTGGGCTGCAGAGAAGGTCATCACTGTCCCCTGTAAGAAGGTGGAGGGTTGGTTGCTACCTGAGATGCCAAGTGAGTCTGTCTGTCTGTCTGTCTGTCTGTCTGTCTGTCTGTCTCTGTCTGACTGGTTTACTGTCTGTCTGTCTGTCTGTCTGTCTGTCTCTGTCTGACTGGTTTACTGTCTGTCTGTCTGTCTGTCTCTGTCTGACTGGTTTACTGTCTGTCTGTCTGTCTGTCTGTCTCTGTCTGACTGGTTTACTGTCTGTCTGTCTGTCTGTCTGTCTGTCTGTCTGTCTGTCTCTGTCTGACTGGTTTCCTGTCTGTCTGTGCAGGTCTGATCACAGACATCCTGATCTCATTGGACGACCGCTTTCTTTACTTCAGTAATTGGCTGCATGGTGACATCAGACAATATGACATCACAGACAGGAGGAATCCACGACTTGTCGGCCAGGTGTGAATGTTATGATACCTGTGCAGTGATGAACAGGTGAAAGCTCAGAGACAGTTAACCCGTGTGTCTCTTTCAGGTGTTTCTGGGAGGAAGTATCATCAGTGATGGTCCCGTCAAAGTCCTGGAAGACCCCGAGAACCAGCCACAACCTGGCCCACGCATCATCCAGGTACCACAGACAGGAAGCAGTGAGACAGGACAGAATGGACCTGTCTATCCAACATCCTGTGTTCAATCCTCTGCTGGGGTTTATTTTTCATTTATTTATTGACATCTCTCTCCACCCGTCTGTCTTTCAGGGAAAGCGTATCCCTGGAAGTCCTCAGATGATCCAGCTGAGTTTAGACGGTCGGAGACTTTATGTGACAACGTCTCTCTACAGCGGTTGGGACAAGCAGTTCTACCCCGACATGATCAAGTCAGTATGCACGTTACTGCAGTATTACTGCGCTACCACTGCAGTTCGACTGAAATATTACTGCACTGCCACTGTAATATTACTAAATGCAACACATACCTGATTAAAGTACGCTATATGGCCAAAAGTATGTGGACAACTCGAGGCAGCTGACGTACAGATGTGAAGAAAGAAGTAAATATCTGAAATGAAGTTAAATAATCACAGAAAACATGTTTTCATGAATGCTTGAGGTCTTTAGCAGAACAAAACCCCTTAAAAACTCCCTTAAATCTAAAAATCCCTTTCCTTAACAAATGACGCGGAGCTGAAGTTGTGCCTTTAAACATTCATTTGAAATATGTGAGGAATTCCTTACTAAAGGGTAAAAATTCTTCAGTTTCTGGAACCTTTAAGAGTTTGTTTCTGAGTTCTGCAGCATCAGAATGAAAACAGATGCAGAACTAAAGGTTCCAGGTGAGTCCACACACACTGAGTGTCTGTGTGTCTGTGTGACTGTGTGTCTGCAGACAGGGCTCGGTGATGATGCAGATCGATGTGGACTCTGTTAACGGAGGCCTCTCCCTGAATGAGAACTTCCTGGTGGATTTCGGTAAAGAACCCGGCGGTCCGGCTCTCGCCCATGAGCTCAGATATCCTGGAGGAGACTGTACGTCTGACATCTGGCTGTGAAGACAAGCAGACACACTGAGGACGATTCGATCTGGCATGTCAACATGAATCCATATGAAATTTAAAGTGAGCAGCATGACGCCTCATTGGTCGTTCAACATTTACCGTTAATGTTTTCAGTCAATTCATCACTTCATCACATGTAGCTTTAATCACCTCTGAAGAACTGAGCCAGTGTGACGGAGGAGCTGACGTTTCTCCGTTTCACTTCACACTCAGCCGTTCAGCACTGCAACACGGTATTAACAGCTTTAATATCAAATCAATGAATCAAACCGTTCAGGTTAACGTAGCACGAATAGAAACAGCTGGAGACGAAGGCTCGCGCAGAATCGAGATGATAGAAGACGACGACGAACAGGGCGACTGGTCAGAATGGTCTGTCTGAAGCAGAACAAGACGATTCCAAGTGCTTCACATTAAAACATGAAAGACCTGGCCATGCCTGATTCAGGCCTGAATCAGACCTGATCCAGACCTGATCCAGACCTGATCCAGACCTGATCTGTGCCTTGGTGCAGGACTTGATTAAATGTACTGTTTCCAACATCTGCATTCAACCTTCCTCTGAGTGCCACGTCTCCAGGTAACAAACTGACCAATCCGACGACAGCCTGAGACTCAGGTACAGGTGCAGGTTCTGATCTCTGTGTTAGAATATAACCAACCTGTCTGACTGTAAGTGACCTGCTGGGACCTGTCAGTCACACCTGTATCCTGCAGCACCACCTGCAGGTCAAACTGTCATGTCGTGATGTTTCAATAAAATTACATTTGATTGGTCTTCTGTCTGATACTTTCACCTGCAGATTCTAGATGCGTTTTTCTCTTCAATTTTCTCTTTTATGAAAAATACTAATACCACAGAGTAGAAATACTCATTACAGGAAAAAGTTACAAAGTATCAAGTATCAAAAGTAAAAGTAACTGTTCAGTTGATCATATTTACACATTTGGATTATTATTGATGCTTAACTTGTAATCAGAAACTTCTATTTTCTATTAATCTAATTTATGGTTGTGATCATGTTTTGGATTTAAAATCAGAAAAGAACAAAATCTTAAAACATAAAAACAGCAGAAGAGCAAACACACCACACACATACAATACTCTGTTTATTAAATCTAAGTACTGAATAGAGATAAAGTATGCAGACTAACTAACTAACTAACTGTATTATGAACAAAGTACTTTCAGTCATTTCAGCGTCAGGTAAATGCAGTAAAAGTAAAACGTTTCTCTGTAGTGAAAGGAAATCTCCAGAAGTAGACAATTGAGGTTCAACACAAGATGTTGAAATCAGAAAAGAATAAAATGAAACAAAAATCAAATAAAACCATATTTACGTTACATCTATACAGTACTATATACAGTACTATATACGTATTAACTACACCTATACACGTATACACGCAGCTCGTGTGCTGGTCCAGTTGAGTCAAAGCAATCAGAACGTAAATCCAAGTACCACCTGTAACTGTCGGAGTACCGGAAACAAACAGACAGGAGGAGAAGTAGAAGAAGAAGAAGAAGACGAAGAAGAAGCACACAGCGGCGGCGGCGCCGCCTGGCGGGAATGTTAGCTGTTGTTGACATGAAGATCTCTGAGTATCAATGGAGGACACAAACTGGAAATAAAACATCATTTCATACCCAGTAAATTGTAACCAGGTAAGACTGACTCACCTGTAAACACACAGACACTTCACTCAACCTGAAGAATTAAGGCATGACTGAGACGGAGCTAACGTTAGCTTAGCATACAGGTTTAAAACAATTGAACGGAGTTAGCAACAGTTGGCCCGATCTGCCGGCTAATGCTAACGCTAACATTAACCGTGCCGTGTTTGTGTCTGAGTTAAATGCCGAAACAAGAGCTGACGCTGTTGGGTGAAAAGAGGTTTTATTTGGCTTATTGCTAGTCAGCTTCCGAGTGTTTAGATTAACCTGTAAGCTAAGCAGTTTCAGCACGATGCTAATGTTTCGTTAGCTGGTTAACGGTAACTGCGTG
Source organism: Chaetodon auriga (assembly GCF_051107435.1). Taxonomy (NCBI): domain Eukaryota; kingdom Metazoa; phylum Chordata; class Actinopteri; order Chaetodontiformes; family Chaetodontidae; genus Chaetodon; species Chaetodon auriga. Next base: position 28,825,091 of record NC_135081.1, read on the forward strand.
TCAAATAACAGCATCATTAGTTCGTCTAACGTAACAGTAAGCTAGCAGTCTGTTTGATCCTGAACTGTAAACTGTTAGTCTGAGCTAATGCCAACGCTACACCCGCTACTTGTTAACTTAGCTTTCAGTGAAAAGCTCATGAAAACCCCGAGCTTTTGGAAGGTTTAACTTCCATCTGCACATCCACTCTGAGTTAGCTTTGTGCTAAGCTAACATCAGCTGACTGCTAGCTGAGCTTCTAACTAGAGGAATTTCTAAACTGTTACTTTAAATATGCTTTCACTAGACTTTGAAATGAGCTCATGTTTAACGCTTTACTATTAGACAGTTTTAAAAGATTATCTTAAACTGTGTGTAATCCAGTAGATCTGCCATAAATGACGAGTTAAATGATTATTGTCCACAGTGACTCAACAGAAATGAAACATTATACATTAGACTACATTAGTTTAACGCTGCACATCATAAACTGAACACTGAGTGTCGATCATCCCTTTGTTTTATTTAAGTTTGTTACGATCAGTTTAAGATGCTTCAGTTTTCAAAGTGAATGTCCCGCTTTGTGTTCCTGTCTGTCCACAGTGTCTCCAGGAGTGCTGGCTGTGGACACACAGACAGATTTTTTACTGTGAAGTCAAACTTTGATAGATAATGTGTTTTGTCCAACTAACCCAAAGACATTCACTTTACTGTCAAAGAAAACAGAGAAATCGACACCAAGAGGATAAAAAAAGAAAAGACAAAAGAGTGACGTAAATGATTGATCAGTGATCAGAACAGAAACGTCATCGAGCAGTCATTTCAACTCGACTTCATCAATGAGGCGATGAATATTAGAGCAGGATGGATCGCTTTGACAGCCGTCAATCAGCTCATTAGAGACACATGAGAATCTGTGTGTCCATCAGCTGGTAAAGGACAAGAAACTGAAGTATGCAGGAGAAACATTTGCCATCAGTCTTGTTTATTCATCATCTCTTAAATCCATTTGGACTGGCCTGTCATTAAAAGTGTTAACGGTAAGAAATGGTTGCTTTGTGTGGATATGACCTGGATGAATAGCAATCTTCACAGACAGCTACAGATGTTATTCACGTCGCATCATTTGTGTCTAAAACGTAGCACAAAATGTTTGTAGAAAATAACTTTAAGATTCAGTAACCCACGTGAACGCACACGTGGACGTTATGAAGGACGTTTGTCCAAAACCTAGAAGAGGGTTCACTTTGAGGTCACACTGTGAGAGTGTCCATGAGTCTGCTGGACTGATGCTCTCAGCGGTCCTTCCTGGATCAGTCCAGCACGACGGACCTGAAGAGGTATCCGGCCTTTAGGTGGAGCCAGGTGAAGGTGGAGCAGCTCCAGTGGAACATACATGTGCTGTATGAAGGTGGTTTCCTGACTGGGTTTTTACACAGACACCAGTGTGAGAGCAGACGGTGGTCAGTGTTGGAGCTCTCAGCAGGAATCAACCTCACAGCTGAGTGATGACGGTGGAGGCAGCAGCATGAAATTACATCCTCACTGTCCACAACTGTGACGTTCAACAGTCCTCCTCCCACCAATCAGACCAGAGCTGCTTTCATTTCTCTAAACAAATGATGTGGTGTTTAAATATTCATTTGTCATCCAGCCAGATGCTGAGAAACTTCTGGAAGCCTTCAGTATTCAGACCATTGGCAGTAGAGATGGGCAGTTAGTGGAGTCTGTGGAGCATTTTGTTTGAGTTACATGAAGTTTGGTCTGAAGAGAACATGGTGCAGGGCATGAAAAGACAGCTGCAGGTTCTCCAGGACTGAGTGGACAGAATCAGCGGTAAAGTAGAAGATATTATGGTCTGTGCGCTCATGAATTTGACAGCCATGCGGGAAAGAGGCCGTTTGATGGAGGCACATTTAAATAGGCTTGTTGATTTAAAGACACTGGAGGTCAGATATACCTGAGGCAGCCATGTTGTCACCGGTATGAAAGAGCATTATACCTGTTAGAATTGATTTGTGTGATCAGGCTTGGCCTTGTTGGACCAATAATTGATATGATGTTACAGAGCTGTGGTGGAGGGTCTGTGGACGGGGTCTGAACAGCCCATCTGCAGGGGATCAGTCAGTCATGAGAGCCGGGATCAATGCACATGAACCTAATTCATCAGAGAACGCTCGACCTTAGCGTACAGAAATATGAATATGCGTAAACATAGAAGAAGAAGATGCTTCGTGAGGGTGGCAGCTGCAGTCAAACGTCCATCGTTAGAAGAGTGAGGACCATCCAGAGCTTTGGAAACAGCCTGATCATTGACCTCAGTCCAGAAATGAAACTCTCTGCTCTCTGTCACAGTAAACTGAACGCCTTCAGACTTTAGACGGTTTGTCAGAAAACAGCTGACATGGACATTTTTCACATCAGATGATCTGCAGATGAAGACATGAGCGTAGACCATGAGTCTGCTTCACGTTCTATCTGATTTGACAAGAAAGACAACCTGTCCTCTGACTGTAATCTGTAATCTGCTCAGTGGGATTACAGCCGGCCCGACTCTGAGATCACACACACACACACACAGTGAAAACAGCTGCTGTGTGTGTGTGTGTGTGTGTGTGTGTGTGTGTGTGTGTGTGTGTGTGTGTTAGCTCTGCATTCATGAGCAGCAGTTCTAATGTGAGATGATGACAAACAGTTCATATGATGTTAAACTGAGAGTTTGACCAGTTTTTAAGTCAGTTGAATTGTTTGGTTTTTTATATTTTTGTTTTTTACAGATAAAGCACGTGACGTTTTTACCATCACACCCTCATAACTTATGAATAGTTAGCTAACATGATATTAACACTTGTTGAAGGAGATGAACATGCTCGTTGTAAAATCTGGTAAGAGAAGACAAACCAGACCTCACCTCTGACCTGAGGGCTGTACGCTCTCTTTCCATTGGCTCACAGATGTGCAGGTTTAATGTCTGCAGATGTTCTTGGCTGTGTTTGTTGTCATGTTGAGGACTATTATTTTCATCATTGGGTCATCTGATTATACATTAATTTAATCTAATTATTATTGATTTGTTGAGTGATCTTTTTGTTGTGATATCTCAGAAAATAGTGAAAAATGTTGGTTGGCGTCCAGAGGTGCATATTTCACACGGAGGGCGGAGGTCATCAGTTTAAGCTTCACAGAATAAACAGGTGTGTTGAATTACGTGCTCATTTTAACATGGAGCTCAGGGCTGTTCAGAACAGAAGAGGTGAACTTACTTTTTAGAGTTGTGAAGTACTGACAGGAACACCGACAATCACAGACATCACCTGTACAGACTTGTACTCTTACCTGAAGCACGTGGACAAAATGCTTCATAACAGGCTGCTGGAAATCATGGAGGAACAAACAAGTTCATGTCTGACCGCTCACCTCTGAACCTGGCCTCTGCTCTGACCTCTAACCTCTGACCTCAAACGTCTGACCTCTGACCTCTGTCTCTCTTTCAGTAGAGGAGGGCGGAGCCTCCCAGCAGCCATGATGGAGGACACAGAGCCAGAGCTTTCCCCTGCCCCCTCTGATCGGAACAGCCCCTCTCCGTTGCCATCTCCCTCCCTCTCCATCTCCTCCTCTCCCTCCCTGTCCCTCCCCTCCACCCCCTCGTCGTCCTGTGGCCCCCCCCAGGCTGCTACTCCCCCTCTGGGTGTCATCAGTGAAGGCGTGGCAGAGCTCAGCCTGGTGATTGATGCTGAGGTGGCCCATCGGGCGTGTCAGGAGGTGCTGCAGAAGGTGAGGCTGAGGCAGGAGGACGGCGACGTCTCCGGCCTGCAGAATGGGGAGCGGTCGGACCCGGAGCCCCACGCCCCCGTCGTCGCTCTGAACTCCACAGTGAAACCGCTGAAGATCCGCACGGAGGTCGACGGCGAGGGCCCGGCCCCCGGCTCGGTGAAGAGCGCTCGGCGGTGGCAGAGACACAATCCCTCCAAACAGTCGTGGCTGCTCCGTCTGTTTGAGTCCAAGCTGTTTGATGTGTCCATGGCCATCTCCTACCTGCACAACTCCAAGGAGCCCGGCGTCCAGGCGTACATCGGAAACCGGCTCTTCAGCTTCCCCCATGAGGAGGTGGACTTCTACCTGCCGCAGCTGCTCAACATGTACATTCACATGGACGAGGACGTCGGGGACGCCATCAAGCCATATGTGGTGGGTGTAGTCTGGACAGTGGGGGGGGGGTGAACAGCATGTCCTCAAACCTGCGTCCAGCTGTGAATCTGCAGATTCGATCTGATGCCTCTGCTGTCCGATGTCGTCAGGCTAAGTGTGAGAGGTCGTTCTTGTAGTAGGCAAAGTTCCACACTGGTTGTCCACTTACTAGCTTTTTCTGGAGCTTTCAGCTGCCTCTCATGGTCTTTATCAGTGGGTGGAGGATGCTCAGTTTTCGTAGAGATGATTCAGTTAGATGCAACCACCCAAACACCATAGCAACCACCCACACCCTTCCATCCACTTATTAAAACCCAGTAGCTCTTTGGAGAGACCCGTCAAACCACAAGCAGCCACCTACAGCTACTTACTGAAGTCCTCACCAGGGGCCCTAAAGCCACAGCAACCACCTGTAAACACTTGAGCAACAGCTCCGAACACCCTCGCACCGGCTGAGCGACCAACTAGCAGCCGCACAGAACAACCCCAGTAAGACTTAGCACCTGCTCAGCATTTACCTGTGTATGTAGGGGGGTGGGGGGTTAAAACTGCACCACACAGGAAGCACAACCTTAAAATGTTGTGGTGTTGCCACTGTTGTTTGGTCCAACGCAGAGGGTCCAGACATTTTGGTCGATCTTCGATGGCGAGGAAACTGAATTGCTCTTAGACATGTGACCTGTGACGAGGGTTCGTCTCAGCAGGTCAGAGGTCAGCACTGTAAAAAGCCTTTGTCAGTGCCATTGTTGTTTCCCTCCTCCTCTTCTTCACCCCCCGCAGAGCTTCTTCCTCTTTAACCCTGCGTGTTGTCTTGCAGGTTCACCGCTGCAGACAGAGCATCTCCTTCAGCCTGCAGTGCGCCTGGCTGCTGGGAGCTTACTCCTCCGACATGCACATCTCCACCCAGCGACACTCTCGAGGAACCAAACTGAGGAAACTCATCCTGTCCGACGAACTGAAACCCGCGGGGTCTCGAGTTCGCAGGGACCCTCTGACTCTGACGCCGTTCTGTCCCGTGACTTCTCCCGCCGCCGGCCCCGGGCCCCTGGGAGGTGAGCACAGCCTGTCGCCCTCCAAACGCACGCACCAGCGCTCCAAATCCGACGCCACGGTCAGCATCAGTCTGAGCACCAACCTGAAGAGAACGGCCAGCAACCCGAAGGTGGAGAGCAGCCAGGACGAGGTAACACCCCCGCACTCGTCTTCTCGTGTCTCTGCTCCGTTTTTACCTGTTTTCATTCCATAGAGCCTGTGAGCGTTGACCCGAGACGAGACAGGACAGCTGACATGGGTCACATGTCCTCAGAGCTCAACGAACTGCTGACCTTTCATCATGGGAACTGAATAAAAAGCAGCCTTTCATAGTGGCGAGTGTAGAAGTGGTTTAAACTACGGGTCCTTTTCAGGGACAAACTCATGACAGGAATGTAGTTCATTGATTAGGTCGTATCTCACTGGATACTTCAAAGTAAATCCACGTTTTTTAATGAACAAACAAAAGAACTGAAAGATGAAACTGGTTGATTCTCAGTCTGACCTCTGACCTCTGACCTCCTCAGGACAGCAGCTCCAGCATGGACAGTCTGGAGTTTGAGACTGGTCCCGTAAGTTCACCAGCATCATCTTCATGTTCTTCCTCCGGGGTGCATAGTGGGAAATGCAATCTGTTGAAGCTGTGGGTTCTGGTTCAGGTTCTGGTTCTGGTTCAGGTTCAGTGTGAGGTGAAATCCCAGACGTTCACTGCATGTCTGTGGACTTGACCAGCACATCTAGTAATTTTTCTACTGTTGGATCCAATCAGCTGTGTGTTGTTGTGGGTGAACCAATCAGGATCCTCATCGTGTTTCCTCTGGCTGCCTGATTGGCTGTGTTTGTGTCGGTGCACCTGTGATCTGTGATGGCCGCCGGCAACAGATGATGACCAATTACAAAGGACAGCCAATCAGCCCAGTGTGTGTGTGTGTGTGTGTGTGTGTGTGTGTGTGTGAGTGTGTGTGTGTGTGAGAGAGAGTGTGAGTGAGTGAGTGAGTGAGTGAGTGAGTGAGTGAGTGAGTGAAGCTGGTGTCTCACTCACTGAAACAGCAAACCTTCACCTGTCTCTCTCTCCAGAGGTCACCTGAGGAGACGCCAGCAGACACTTAAACCACAAACACTCTAGTAACACTGTCTGTCTCTCTCTCTCTCTCTCTCTCCCCCTCTCCCTCTCTCTCTCTCTCTCTCTCTCTCCTCTCTCTCTCCCTCCCTCTTTCTCCTCTCTCTCTCTCTCTCTCCTCTCCCTCTATCTCTCTCCCTCTCCCTCTCTCCCTCTCCCTCTCTCCCTCTCTCTCTGTCTCTCTCCCTCTCTCTCTCTCTCTCTCCCTCTCTCCCTCTCGCTCTCTCTCTCTCTCCCCCTCTCTCTCTCTCCCCCTCTCTCTCTCCCTCTCTCTCTATCTCTCTCCCTCTCTCTCTCCCTCTCTCCCTCTCTCCCTCTCCCTCTCTCTCCCTCTCTCTCTCTCTCC
>NC_135081.1:28831955-28844455 GCF_051107435.1 Chaetodon auriga
AACACAACCTCCAGAGAAGACGACGCTGATGAATCACACGGTCAGTTTGACGTTTCCTGGACAAACCGACGTGACGCAGGAACATGAATAAAAGCTGTTTGCCAATGAACCTTTGTTTAGAGATGCATTCAGTGAGGAGAACAAAGAGTTGCAGAGAACCGGTCCATGCAGAACACGGAGCAGACAGAACACCTTGTGACATCGCTTACAGCTGTGAGACACGTCACATGACCTGTTTTCTCCTTTGTGACCCGTCAGGCTCCGTACCTGATCTACGTGGAAGTTCTGGAGTGTGAGAACTTTGAGACGTCCAGTGTTCCGATCCGGATCCCAGAGAACCGGATCAGAAGCACCCGTTCTGTGGAGAACCTGCCGGAGTGCGGCATGACGGCGGAGCAGCGAGCCGGCAGCTTCTCCACGGTCCCCAACTACGACAACGATGATGAAGCCTGGTCTGTGGACGACATCGGAGAGCTGCAGGTGGAGGTGAGAGGCTGCTCACAGGATGCGATGTCATCATTGTCACAGGTGTTCTCAGACAGGATGTGATGTCATCAGTACCACAGGATGATCTTTGAATGTACTTTAATAACAAATATTCACAGTAGCAGAAAGACGCAGGTTATAATGTCAAAGCTTTTTAAATGAGTGCGGTCAAAAAGAAATCAGGAAGCAGCACCTGTGCGAGGCCTCGTGGAGACGGAGTGACCAGCTAGCTGTCAGAGCTAACTGTCCTTTGGTTGGTCTGTCCTGATTCTGTCCTTCCTGCAGCTCCCAGAGATCCACACCAACAGCTGTGATAACATCAGTCAGTTCTCAGTGGACAGCATCACCAGCCTGGAGAGCAAAGAGCCGGTGTTCATCGCTGCTGGAGACATCAGGTCTGTGCGCCGACGGCGGCTTTCACACAATGTTCCACCGGTCCACCGGTTTAACATGTTGCGGCAATAAAGCTGCAGCAGACATGCAGCTTGGCGCTGTTGTGATGTAAAAATGTGCCAGCAGAGGCAGAAAGAAACTGGCTGTTTGTCCCAGTGCTCCACTACAGTCAGCAGCAAGGAGACATGTCCCCACCGCAGCCAGTACACACACACACACACACACACACACACACACGTTCAGTAGTTCAAAGAAACAAATCACATGACAGTCGACATGATTAAAATGCAGCACTTCTTATTATTCTCTGTCAGAGAGACTTCCTGTCACAGCTGTCAGTCACTGAACATCAGTGTGTCTGATCCTGGATCAGATGATCAATGCACAGAACGTCTGGATGGTTCTCGTCCACAGGCTGAGAGACAGCCGGAGACACGATGCAGCAGATGAGTTTCCTGTCTGCAGGTCTCCTCCTCAAGCAGCAGATACTGATGTGTGTAAAGTCGTCCTTTCTGCTCGTTCTAGGCGCCGTCTGTCGGAGCAGCTGGCTCAGGCCCCCACCACCTTTAAACGGGACCCTGAGGACCCGTCAGCTGTGGCCCTGAAGGAGCCCTGGGAGGAGAAGGTCCGGTAGGTGAAGCCCAGGTTATATTTGACTGTAGTTTGCCTCTGGCCGTAGTTTGTGTGTCTGACTCTAGTTTGTCTGTCTGGCTGCAGTTTTTGTGTCTAGCTGTAGTTCGTGTCTCTGGCTGTAGTTTGTGTGTCTGCCTGTAGTTTGTGTCTCTGGCTGTAGTTTGTGTCTCTGGCTATAGTTTGCGTGTCTAGCTGTAGTTTGTCTCTGGCTGTAGTTTGTGTCTCTGGCTGTAGTTGGTGTGTCTGGCTGTAGTTTGTGTGTCTGGCTGCAGTTTTTGTGTCTAGCTGTAATTCGTGTCTCTGGCTGTAGGTCGTGTGTCTGCCTGTAGTTTGTGTCTCTGGCTGTAGTTTGTGTGTCTGGCTGTAGTTTGTGTGGCTGCAGTTTTTGTGTCTAGCTGTGGTTCGTGTCGCTGGCTGTAGTTTGTCTGTCTGGCTGCAGTTTTTGTGTCTAGCTGTAGTTCGTGTCTCTGGCTGTAGTTTGTGTGTCTGCCTGTAGTTTGTGTGTCTGGCTGTAGTTTGTCTCTGGCTGTAGTTTGTGTCTCTGGCTATAGTTTGTGTGTCTGGCTGTAGTTCGTGTCTCTGGCTGTAGTTTGTGTGTCTAGCTGTAGTTTGTCTCTGGCTGTAGTTTGTGTGTCTGGCTGTAGTTTGTGTGGCTGCAGTTTTTGTGTCTAGCTGTGGTTCGTGTCGCTGGCTGTAGTTTGTCTGTCTGGCTGCAGTTTTTGTGTCTAGCTGTAGTTCGTGTCTCTGGCTGTAGTTTGTGTGTCTGGCTGTAGTTTGTCTCTGGCTGTAGTTCGTGTTTCTGGCTATAGTTTGTGTGTCTAGCTGTAGTTTGTCTCTGGCTGTACTTTGTGTCTCTGGCTGTAGTTTGTCTCTGGCTGTAGTTTGTGTTTCTGGCTATAGTTTGTGTCTCTGGCTGTAGTTTGTCTCTGGCTGCAGCATGTCTTTCTGTGCGTCCCTTAGGAGGATCAGGGAGGGGTCTCCGTACGGTCACCTTCCTACCTGGAGGCTGCTGTCCGTCATCGTTAAGTGTGGGGACGACCTGAGACAGGAGCTGCTCGCCTTCCAGGTGCTGCAGCAGCTCAAGGTATCGCTGTGACATCACTAACATCACATGATCAAAACACACTGACAACCGCTCTTTTCAAACCTCTCCTCATTCCCATCTTCCCCTCTCTTCCTCCTCCCATCTCCACCCTCTTCCTCCTACTCCTCCTCGTCCTCATACTCTTTTTTCTTCCACTTATTCGTTTTCCTTGTGTTCTTCCTCATCCATTCCAAATATCCTCCCTCTTTTCCTCCTCCTCGCTCCTCCTTTTTCTGTTCCGGCTCTTCTGTCCTCTCTTCCCTCTTCCTCCCGTCTGTCCTGTTTCCTTCTTTCCTTCCTCTCCTCTCCCCCACCCGCTTGTTGTCCTCCAGCTGAAATTGGACTTTAGCTCATTCATTAACATGAATAGTATGTAGCATGTGCTAACAGAAGCTTTGTCCTGGTCCTCGGCCTGCAGTCCATCTGGGAGCAGGAGCGTGTCCCCCTCTGGATTAAGCCCTATAAGATCCTGGTGTTGTCGTCGGACAGCGGGATGATCGAGCCTGTGGTGAACGCCGTGTCCCTCCACCAGGTGAAGAAGCAGAGCCAGCTGTCTCTGCTCGACTACTTCCTGCAGGAACATGGCGCTCCGACCACCGAGGCCTTCCTCTCCGCTCAGAGGAACTTCGTCCAGAGCTGCGCCGGATACAGCCTCATCTGTTACCTGCTGCAGGTCAAGGACAGGTGAGATGATGCAGCTCCAGCCGCACACGCTCAGACTCTCACACTCTGAAATGTTGGTCCTGTTAGACATCAGAAATTGAGTTATTGCATTAGTCTTTCTTCAGCTCAAAGATGATCTGACCTCTCGTCCTCCTCTGTCATCTCAGGCACAACGGGAACATCCTGTTGGACGCCGAAGGTCACATCATCCACATCGACTTCGGTTTCATCCTCTCCAGCTCTCCCAAAAACCTCGGCTTCGAAACGTCGGCTTTCAAACTCACCACAGAGTTCGTGGACGTGAGTTCATCAAGCTGACGGCTTTGATTCTTTATCTTGGGCAGGTTCTCTTCAGTCACAGTGGCCACTGAAGAACCTCTGACGTTCTTTGAAGAGGTTCCTGTCGTTGCTGAGGGAGTTGTCGTGACTCACAGAGAGAATTAACATGTCACTGAGAAGACTCTTTTGTTCCTCTGATGAGGCTGTAGGGGTCATTGAAGACATTTCACGTTCCCTCGGAGGAGGTTCTAGCAGTCCCCTAGGAGGTTCTGGTGGTAATTGAGGATGTTCTAGGGTCTTTTAGGAGGTTCTAGTGGATGTTTTATGTTGGATGTTATTCACATGCATCAGCACCCATGTGCACATGAGATCATGTCAGTGAGGTTCTAGGGTCCTTTAGGATGTTCAAGATAACACTCAAGAGGTTCTTGATCAGAGGTTCTTGCTGTGATTGTCGTTCATCACACAAGTGATGTCAGAGTGTCAGTAAAGTTCTGTTCCATGATTGTTCGTGGATGGTGTGGAGAACGCAGAGTGGTTTCACCAGCACGTCAGGTACTGAGTCAGGACAGGATCTCCAGACGAAACTCAGACAGAGCTCTGATAGAACTCTGATAGAACTCTGATAGAAGTCTGATAGAACTCTGAAAGAACTCTGATAGAACTCTGATAGAACTCTGACAGAACTCAGATAGAACTCAGATAGAACTCTGATAGAAGTCTGATAGAACTCTGAAAGAACTGTGATAGAACTGTGATAGAACTCTGACAGAACTCGATTTGACATCACACGTTCTGCGATGTGACGAATGTTCGGGAGCACAGAAACTACAGACAGAGAGAAAATCAGAGACATGAAGTTTAGAAAAACGACTTTTTGGATCTGGATTTGTATTTTTAGTAAAATGTCAACAAAAACTGTACGAATGAATTGAACAATGAAACATTTACTCTGTGTGTGCGTGCGTGTGTGGGTGTGTGTGTGGGTGTGTGCGCGCGTGTGCGTGTGCGTGCGTGTGTGTGCGTGTGTGTGTGCATGTGCGTGTGTGTGTGTGTGCGTGTGTCAGGTGATGGGCGGTCCAGACGGCGACATGTTTAACTACTATAAGATGCTGATGCTTCAGGGTCTGATCGCAGCCAGGAAGCACATGGACAGAGTCCTGCAGATAGTGGAGATCATGCAGCAAGGTGAACACACACACACACACACACACACACACACACACACACACTCACACTCTCTGGCAGCTCTGGTGTTGACATGGCGTCCCCTCTTCAGGCTCCCAGCTGCCATGTTTCCATGGGTCCAGCACCATGCGAGGCCTGAAGGAGCGTTTCCACATGAGTCTGACGGAGGAGCAGCTGCAGCTGCTGGTGGACCAGCTGGTGGACGGATCCATGAGGTCGCTGACCACCAAACTGTACGACGGTTTCCAGTACCTCACCAACGGCATCATGTGACCCAGCGCTGTGTGTGTGTGTGTGTGTGTGTGTGTGTGTGTGTGTGTGTGTGTGTGTGTGTGTGTGAGTGAGAGAGCAAGCAGCAGTGAACAAATGCACAGACTGAGGAGGTCGACGATCCTCCTGTTTTAAGTCGACTGCAGAGACAATGAGCCGCTCTCTGTTGTCCTTCTTCTTCTTCTTCTTCTTCTTCTTCTTCTTCTTCTTCTTCTTCTTCCTGAATTTTGTTTGTTTGTTTGTTTGGTCTTTTCTTTGGAACAGTTCTTCATTTTCTGTTGGTCTTGTTTTGGTTTCAACTCTCTTCTCCTTGTTTTCCTCTTCGTTTTCCATATTTGGGCACTTGTCCCTGATTGGCTGCTCAGCTGGACTCTTAGCCAATCAGAGAGCAGCCCAGTTTTAGTTTGAAATGTGAACACTCAGCAGGTGGACAGTTTTTACAGGTAGGAAACGAGAACGTTCGGAGAACCTGAAGCCGGGGACTCTTTAAAGGACCATTCTGGTGTTTTCATGCTTTAACTGACTGACTGTAAACCAGTTTGTCCTCTGACCATTAAACCAAACCAGTGTCCACCTGCAGCTTCATGTCTGTTGATCCAACAAAGGTGATTTCCCTGTTTGTTGAGCTGGATCCTGGGTTCCGGATCCTGGATCCCGGTTCCTGGATCCCGGTTCCTGGATTCCGGATCCTGGATTCTGGACTGTGACGGTGACCAACACGATGACGACTCCTCAGCTCATGGTACACTTTAAAAGCATCAAAGGAAGCAGTGACGTGAAACATGTTTGTTTGTAGCTTCGTTTCCTGTCAGCGATCCTCAGATTCCACTTTTAGACCTGCAGCTCGTTTCCTTTTAAATAAACACATTATTGGAAGTTTCTTTGCTGATTGAAGTATTTTTAAAAAAAAAAAAAAAGATTTATGGAAGAATGAAAGTTTCCAGGAATTCAACCAACAAAAAAGCAGAAAACAAGCAGAAGCTGGTTTGAGGTCGTTTAATTGGCACAAATAGTTTTTCTGCCTCCCGTCGTCTCGTCTGCAGACCGTCAGAGTTCTTCTTCTCCACATAAAACCTTTCGCACAGTTTGTCCTGATTCAAGTTTGGCCGCTTCAGCCTCAAAAATCAGGTTTTCAGTGTTTGAGGAACGTCTGGAGGAGACCAGCCTCTCAGCCTCTCTCAGATCTGAGCTTCGTTTGACCCGGAAAAGTTCCCGCTCAGCGGAGCGAAGTGTCCGGCCTCGGCAGTCCACCTGCTGAAGTGTCCTCGAAGATATTGAACCCAAAAACTGCCCCGATGCTGCGCCATCGGTGTGTGGGTTCACATGAACGTCACTTTGGATCAAAGCGTCCGCCTGACTAATTGTGATCGTAATCTTTGGAACGGGCTGAAGGAACATTTCAGTTCCTGGAAAAGTTGTTCGTGGAGCTGTTCTGGTTTCTTTGGGTGGAAAACAGCGATTTACAGAACAAACTACAGAGAACCTGAAATCCTGGAAGAGATTTCTTTCTTCATACAAAATTAAAATCTATCTTGAAAAGTATCTTTCAACACTTCAGGAGACAAAAACATCCTCAAAGATTCAAAAGGAAAAAGCTAAAAATTGAGGCAGGAAAGAAAGAAAAATGTGCCCGCAGTGACTTTCTGTTTTTAAGTCTCGCCCAGAGTTCTGCTCCCAGTCCATGAAGAGCTCTGGACACGAGGAGGACGACCTTCAAATCAGTCCTGAATGTTCCAGGAAGTCAGTGCAGAGCAGCTGAACTGGACTCACGTGGCCTCTGCTCTTGGTTCTGGTTCATAATAAATAACAGGTCATAGTCATCGAGTGGCTTGAAGGAAAGAATCAGCTTTTATGGATATTTCCATTTTACTTCCTCCTGGTCAACCAAACATTTCTCAAATTAAAGATTCAGTCTTTATTCCTGATAGATTGAAGGAAGTTTGGAGACATCAAAGTTGGACTTTTTGTCACTTTGATTCTTCATTTCAACAGCTTGACTGTGTTTCACTGCTGCCACACTTCACATGGCTTGATTCTGTGATGAGGATGAGAAGTTCAAAGTTTCTGCTCTGAAGAAGAATCGGTCGATCCAAGAATCAACCAAAGACCTGAGACCCGCTCGGTGGAAGCTGAACGGTGGGTTTCTGCGTCGGTGTCTCGTCGTCATTCGTAGGTTCACACTGACAGAAAATAAAAATCACGTTCTTTGGTGTCAGAAAGTGAAAATATTAAACCATAAGAGGAAACTTAGACCTAAAGATTGTTGTTGGGTTTTTTTTCAAAAGCATGGCCCTCACAGAGTCCACGCAGATGTTCTGGCCCCTGGCCTGGCAAACAGGAAGTGGGCGTGTCAGACCTCAAACTCCCATCATGCACTCTGCGCCCCTCAGTTGGAACCCGCGGCAGACCTTTATCAGCTCAGTCTGTGTCCGACTGAAGAGGAAACGTTTCGCTGCAGCTTCACAACAAGATGATTTAAAGTTCAAACTTCATGGATTCAATCAATCAATCACTTTGTGTGGGTTCAGTTTTATCTCTAATCAATCCGTCAAACAGGAGCCTCATACACGTCAGAACATCTGAAAGACTTCAGCTGATAATAAGAGATGTTGGCTCATAAATAAACGACAGAAAAAATAATAAAATATGGGAAATATAGAAGGAAACATGAAATTCTGCAGCAGCAGCAGATTTTACAAACATCACGTTCATATCTACGAACTTCTCGTATAAACATCACGTTCATATCTACGAACTTCTCACGTAAACATCACGTTCATATCTACGAACTTCTCACGTAAACATCACGTTCATATCTACGAACTTCTCGTACAAACATCACGTTCATATCTACGAACTTCTCGTGTAAACGTCACATTTTTCTTTCAAAACAATTGTTTCTTCTTGCAGCAAACAAACGAAACTGTGAAAGACTAAACTCTTTAAAAGTAGATTTTCTGGTTCCAGCACTGACTCTGAGTCTTCAGTTGGGATCCTGCTGTTGGACACCAGGAGGCAGCAGAGCCCCAGTTGGTCTGTGTCAGGACTACATTACCCAGAGTTCCACAGGGAGAAGGAGGAGGAGGAGGCGGGGCTTTACCTGCCCACACCTGCAGAGAGTTGAGAGACTGAAGACTGAAGGTAAAAAAAAAAACAGACAGAAACAACGTGAGAAGAAAATGTTCAGATCAACAAAATCAGTCTGATTCTCAGATCTGAACCCAACTGATCCGGACTGATCTGATCCGGGTTCAGTCCGAGTTTACCTCGATCCCGGATCCACTTGAGACTGACTGAAGATTTCTCAACTTTTACCTGAAGCAGGAAGTGAAGGAGGAGCCGACAGCAGACATGGTGAGTTCACTCACTTTTATTCCTTTAAACCTTCAAAACACTTCAAAACGGACAAGAAGATAGAAAAACTCTGGTCCTGGTCCTGGTGCTGGTGCTGGTGCTGGTGCTGGTGCTGGTCCTGCAGGCTTCTGCTTTGCTGTGCCACTGACCCCTGATCAGATCTCTGCTACTGTTTTTTGAACCAAAACTTCCTTCTCAGCAGTTTCTTTCTGAACTTTTTTCTGTGTGACTGAAGGAAATAAATGAGGAAACACGAAGTTTGGGGGGGGGGGTGTAAACAAAAATAAAAACAAATAAATAAATAAAATGTCATGAGACACAAAAGCACAAAGAAATGAGGTAAAAACATCAGAAATGGAGAAAAATTATTGACTGAAAAATGTAAAGATACATGTTTCCATGGAAATGCCCAGCTTCAAACGTGGCCCCCAGGGGCCCCTCTGAAACATTATAGACTATATTTTATAGAGTACAGGAAGCCAGGAGGGACCAATATCGTAGTTTTTTCGTTGTTAAATTGTTTTTCTATTATTTTCATTTTGTCTCATTTTTATTTGATTTGATCAGATTTTTTTTATTAAACATTAAAATGACTTTTTTCATATTTGTCTGTAAACTGTGTTTATACGATCGAACTGTGTACTTCATGTATTCCTTATATTAAGAGTTTATGTGTAGTATGTAAGGCTGATGTATGGGCCCCAGGGCCCCGAGGGCCCCCAGAGCTCCATAATTCAGTGACGTGTTGAGAAAAACTAAAGTTCAGGATGAAATGAGAGGTTTGACTGTGATTGATCATCTGATCGTGTTTCAAAGACACACTTCAAGATCTGAACGACTTCATTTTGTCATGAAGCGTCAATGAAGTTCAGCCACAGAAACATGAAGTCGAGGTAGTACTGCAGTACTCAGAGTACCTGAACACTGCAGAGCACGGTAACAGGTAAATCTGACCACGTGTTGTTTAAAGATGCAGCTAAAGATCAATTTCATTGATCAGAAAACATCAGGAGCTGAAACCGATGAGATCAATAGATGATCCAAACACTGCACATTCATTTTTATAGTTTTTTTTAATTTTTATTGATTTTTGGATTGTTATTGACGACCTGTCGCAGCTTTAAACTCAACACGCACACGCACACACACACACACACACACACACACACGGCAGCGCTGTGTGTCGACATGTTGAGGCGTCGTCGCTCCTCAACATGATCCCACATGACCAAAGGAATTCTGGGAATTCAGGAGTGAGATCAGAGAGGACGACCTGAGGACGGACAGTCCGACCAATCAGCACGTTTCTTCATCAGCTAAACAAACTGAAGTACTTTGATGGGTTACTTGAGTTAAACTACTGATACCACAGAGCAGGAATACTATGTTACAAGTAAAAGTACAGAAGTAAGAAATGAAATATTTCTAAAGTACAAGAAGTGAAAGGACTTGTGATGCAGAACGATGTTTTTCATGCATTCATGTGTTCATGACTTTAATGTTGCAGCTGGTCAATGTGGATCTGAATTAATGTGGAACCAGAATATTTTCATTTCCTGAAGGAAATCTGCTGCTTCTCCTTGTCGATCTGTTCAATAATCAAAGCTCGACTACCTTTCAGCTGTTTAAGAATCCCACTCAGCAGAGACGGTTCTGAGAAGAATATCGTGCGTGGATCAGCTCTGTAGGCATCGACCAGTGTTACCATGGCAACATGCTGAGTCCAGCAAGAGCAAAAATGTTCCAGAACCTTAAAATTCCAGATTGACTTAATGTTCAATATACAGAAAAGAAAGAACACGAGGGTCATCAGGTTAAAATGATACCATTAAACCTCAGCCACATGATCCCTTTCCTCAGACACAAGTCTCGTTCGTTCGGTGCGTTTGATTCTTTAGATTTGTTTGGTTCATTCACTTCTTTGGGTTTGTTCGATTCGTTTGGTCCGTTCGGTTTGTTCGATTCGTTCAGTTTGTTCGGTTTGTTCGATTCGTTTGGTCCGTTCGGTTTGTTCGATTCGTTCAGTTTGTTCGGTTTGTTCGATTCGTTTGGTCCGTTCGGTTTGTTCGATTCGTTTAGTTTGTTCGGTTTGTTCGATTCGTTCAGTTTGTTCGGTTTGTTCGATTCGTTTGGTCCGTTCGGTTTGTTCGATTCGTTCAGTTTGTTCGGTTTGTTCGATTCGTTCAGTTTGTTCGGTTTGTTCGATTCGTTTGGTCCGTTCGGTTTGTTCAGTTTGTTCGGTTTGTTCAATTCGTTCAGTTTGTTCGATTCGTTCAGTTTGTTCGGTTTGTTCGATTCGTTTGGTCCGTTCAGTTTGTTCGATTTGTTCGCTTTGTTCGGTTTGTTCGATTCGTTTGGTCCGTTCGGTTTGTTCGATTCATTCAGTTTGTTCGGTTTGTTCGATTCGTTTGGTCCGTTCGGTTCATTTGATTCGTTCAGATCATTTGATTCGTTTGATTTGTTCAGTTTTTGACTTTGTCTGATTCGTTCGGTTCGTTCGATTCATTCAATCCGTTCACTTCGTTTGATTCATTCGTTTGGTTTGTTCGATTCGTTCAGTTTTTTACTTCATCTGATTTGTCCGCTTGTTCAATTCGTGTGGTTCATTCAATTCGTTCACTTCGTTTGATTTGTTTGATTTGTTTGATTCGTTCGATCGGTGAGCGGCTGACTTGTTGCGATGGCTACAGACAGTTTGTTGCACACACCCTGAGCTGTTTCTGCTGATAACAGGTCAAAGGTCATGAATGTGTTGATGTGATGAGCTGAAGTGTGAAACCAGTCCTGACTCTCGGTCTGTTTATGCCCCGCCCCCTCAGGGTAGTAAGGAGCGTTACCATTGGCAGGCTCAGAATGTGAAGGTGAGCGGGGTGGACGACATGGTGCTGCTGTCTAAAATCAACGAGGACGCCATCACAGAAAACCTGAAGAAGAGATACATGGACGACTACATCTTCGTATCCTTATGCAGTGCTGGAAGGAATCCACTGTAACAGGAAAAGTCCTGCATTCAAAAATAAAAGTAGTATTACCATCAGAATATACTTGAAGTACCAAATTTAGAAGTACACATTGTGCAGGCGGTGCATGAGTTCAAAGTTAGCATCATGCTAGCATCAGTGTTAGCTAAGTGAAGTTTTATCATCACTAAATTAAAACAGGCTGCGGCTCACAAACTACCTCTCATGAATATTTAAACCCACTGACTGTCAGGTGTCAGTGCTTTGTAGCTAACTGAGCCAACCGACAGAGCTAACGTTAGCATGCTAATGTCTGACCTGTTTGCATGGAAAAGGAAAACGTGGTCAACACGTCTGACATGAAACTTCAGAAATCCTGTTTAATAACTTCAATCTGGATATTTGAAAGTACATTTCACAAAAATAACACAAAATACCTCAAATGAAACATTATGCTCATAACATTCGACTAAATGAGTAAATAATGTCAGTTAGCTTAGCATAACCAGATGCTTCCTTCTCATTATAAACTGTATGCAGACAGAAGCACAACAAAAACATTTACAGACACAAACATTCAAAGTTACGTCTTTAACGGTTTCATGTTACAGGATGACAGCGATACCAGCTTTGGAAAGTTACTTTCAAAATGTATTACTAATGACTAGTTACTTTAATTTGAAAGTACTACTGTCTGTGTGGAGTAAAGTGTTACTGATTGCAGTACTTGGCCAAAGTAACCACAAAAGTTGGGCTGGAGTAATATTCGGTGATACTGTGCAAACAGAGTCTTTCAGATTTTCCACATGTAGTGCTTTCAGACTGGTTTTTCCTGATCAATGTACACACAGTACTGCAAAACAGACTGAATTACTAAATAAGTATTCAGATGCAGTACCTGTTGAAAGCAGCAGTGACGGCCTCAAGTTTTAATAATCGGTCGTTTGAAAGTACTTTAACTTCATCATGCGCACACTTTGTCCTGAGTCCTGGTTCTGGTCCCAGTTCAGGTCCTGGTTCTGGTCCTGGTTCTGGTCCTTGACCTGGTTCTTACTGTCAGACCTACATTGGCCCAGTTCTGATCTCTGTGAATCCCTTTAAACAACTTCCATATTTCACCGACAGAGAAGTGGAGCTTTACCAGGGAGCGGTGAGACCACACACACACACACACACACGCACGCACGCAC
>NC_135081.1:28849455-28986955 GCF_051107435.1 Chaetodon auriga
CCTCACATCATGACATCACAATGTCACATCATGACGTCATCGTCAGGAGTCATGAGTTTTTGGTGTGTGTGCAGATCTTGGTGTGATTCTGTATTTGATTGTAAATCTGCGCTGCATCTCTGTGATCTCTGGACACAAATGTCTGCCACTGGAGACAGTGACGTCTTTTCTAACCAACGTAAGTTGAATCTGCTCTTCTGTCCCTTCAGGAAGAGTATGTTCAGGAGGGGATCAAATGGACCCCCATCGAGTATTTCAACAACAAGGTGGTCTGTGACCTCATCGAGTCCAAACTGGTGAGTCAAGCACTCAGCGAACAGAGATATTGTATGTTGTTATTATTGTGTGAGCCCAAACTCATACGTGTGAAACAAGAGCTTCAGGAACGACGTTGCTTTAATTACAATTTTTCCAGGATTATTACAGTATTTTCTCAAATAAAAGTTGGCCCCAAATACAGGCCAGGGAAAAAACAAGCGTGGGTAAGTGCCAACTAAGCATAGTGTACATTTCCATCCCTTTAACTGAATGCATTCAACAATATAGTCATGTTATTTTCAGCACTTTGTTGTTCTGAATTACTCCTCTAAAGTGTTATTGTCCTCTTCCAGTCGTGTGTGTGTGTGTGTGTGTGTGTGTGTGTGTGTTAAGGTCTCACACACGAGTGCTGCCAGATGCCAGCAGCTATATATGAAGTGCTGTATGGGAACCACTGAGGTCACTCAATGTTCCTGAACTTGTTTCACAATAAAAGTGTTCTCACGAAGTGAAGGGATTCTGTCCACTGAAACAACACAGGACTTTTAACTGGAAATGATACAGAAAGTCTTGAGTTTGTATTAACAGCATGATGTAACAACAAAACTTTAACAGAGCAAACGGCTTGGATCAGAAATCAAGGAGGTTTCATAATGAAATGTGACCAAATACACTCATCAAACAGGGGAATTAGAAATGAAGACAGCTGATGGACATACAGGCCCCCCGGCCAGTATTTGAGGAAATACAGTAATTTGTGCAACAGAGCTTCATAATGAGGAGATGATAAATTGAAATCATTCCGACTGTCTTCTCTTCATTGGTTATGAGTAGGATTCATTTTATTCTCCTGTCAAACACGCCCCTAAGCTTTCTTCTAGAGTTCTTTGGCTTCAGCACATAGAGTTAAAAAAAAGACAAGGAAGCTTCTCAAGAACTGACCATCACCAAACAACAAACAAGAATGAATCCAGCTCTGAAACTCGCCAGCATGTCTCTGTCTTCATCTCTGATTCTGGTCCGTCCCCAGAATCCTCCTGGGCTCATGAGCATCCTGGACGATGTGTGTGCAACGATGCACGCTAAAGGCGAGGGAGCAGATCAGACGCTGCTGCAGAAACTCCAGGGACAGATCGGATCCCACGAACACTTCAGCAGCTGGAACCGAGGGTTCATCATCCACCACTACGCTGGGAAGGTACACCTGTACACCTGACGCCCTGCTCAGGTGTTCACCTGTCCGTCTGTCTGTCTCCTGCTAAACTCTACCTGTCCATTTGTCTGTCTGTCTGTCCACTCCTGAACTCCACCTGTCTGTCTGTCTGTCTGTCCAGGTGTCGTATGATGTCAGCGGTTTCTGTGAAAGGAACAGGGATGTTTTGTTTAATGACATCATCGAACTGATGCAGAGCAGTGAGTTGTAAGTACTCTGAGAATGTGTGTGTGTGTGTGTGTGTGTGTGTGTGTGTGTGTGTGAGATACGATGTAATGATGGCCTCACAATGACCCCTGTCTGTGGTGTGTTTGCGGTTAGTCCGTTCATCAGAGCTCTGTTCCCTGAGAACCTAGAGGCTGAGAAGAGAGGGCGTCCGAGCACTGCCAGCAGTAAGATCAAGGTGAGACACACCTTCTGACTGACAGGTGGAGACTGGATGACTCCATCATCTTTGCTATAGCACCACCTTCAGGACAAACATCACATGTATAGCTACACAGTCATACTGTAATAAAAGATAACTACTCAGCACGTTGTTTGTCTCTGAAGCCTGTAGGGGGCACTAACAGGACAGCAGAGTGTCAGCGCACCGACACACCAGCACTCAAACGGTTTCAGTAGAACTGCTTCGATCAGGGGTTCCGCTTGCAGACACAATGAAAGTAACGGACATCCTCACGACTGCTGTGTTGTTAAAAAGCGTTATCTTCTGGCTTTTGATCATTTAATTTGTGTTCCTTATGCTGGATTATTATGAGATGAATCCACCAACGCTGAGGCAGTGTTCAGGTCAACCACAGCCTCTGCTAGAGGGAGCTGCTGCGTCGGTTTCACAAGTTTGGTCAAAATTCTTCTCAGGCAGGTGGAAATTTTTACCATTTACTATCACAGGGACTTTTTAACATCTTAAATCCAGACTGGAAAATGGACTCAGACCTGCAGTCCCTGACCTTCACTGCTCAGTCATCAGTTTTTTCTAAATACTTTTGGAGACATTTTATGTCATAGCAGAGAGATGACGTGGAAAGGGTGGTGACATGGTCCAAAGATCCCTGCAGGACCAGAACATGGGTGGTTCATCATGACCCCCTGAGGCTCTCTTATTTTAATTGCTTTAGACTGCTGATGATTGGTTGTCCTATCCTGTTTGTTTTGAGTTGTAATATTTGAATTCTCTCTGTCTGTTACTGTCATATATTACTGCATCAATCTGAGCATCACTGATTGCCTCTGCCCAGGAACTACAGATTGAAATGAGCTTTCAGCAGTACCTGGTTTCCTGAACCAGTTTAAAACTGTCTTGACAGAGCTGAGTCCTGTGGGAACAGAGACAGTCCATCAAACAGAAAGCTATCATGCTAGCTGATAGCTGCTCCACAACAGAAACACAGTATCTCAATTCAACTTCATGGCTGGTTAGCAGCTGAACAACCCAGCTTGACAAGTGGTAGTTGGTTACATTAACTGGTAGCAAAATAGCTAACTTGGTGAACTATTTTGGCTGGCAATTGGCCGCATGTTACCAGCTAGATAGCCTGTTGGCAGTAGAGGATTCAACATTAACTATGGCCCGATGGCCCGTGGCCACATAAAGATACTCAGTGGCCACCATATATCCCCTGTAGTTTTACTCGGCCTCTCTTGACTCTCTCTTTTTGTTATGAACAGGCACTTTATTTCAGCCTTGACAAATAGCATGATTTGAATGATTTATACACAGAAACCCAGCAGGCCCTCAGTCCAAACACAGCAGTGAGGTAAAACAGTGCCCCTTCCTCCTTTTAGAAACAAGCTAACACCCTAGTCCAGACTCTGATGAAATGCACCCCTCACTATATCCGCTGCATCAAACCCAATGAGACCAAACGTCCCCGGGACTGGGAGGAAAATCGGGTCAGACACCAAGTGGAGTACCTGGGCCTCCGAGAGAATATCAGAGTCCGCCGGGCCGGATATGCCTACAGGCGGGCCTTCAACAAGTTTCTGCAGAGGTCAGAGGTCAAACAGTATAACATCATGCAAACTGTCCTGAATTGTCTTGCTGCTTCACTCATGCTAACAGAGACTTTGTGCTGCAGGTATGCCATCCTGACAAAGGACACCTGGCCTTGTTGGAGGGGTGATGAGCGCCAGGGAGTGCTTCATCTCCTCAACTCTGTCAACATGGATCAGGACCAGTTTCAGCTGGGCAAGACCAAAGTCTTCATCAAAGCTCCAGAGTCGGTATGAAGCACTCAAACTCCTCCTGATCATTTAACTAGTACGTAGATTCCTACTCTGGTCTTCAGGTAGAGATGTTTCAGATTTTTCCTCTCTGTTTTGGTCTGTGGTGTGACTGTTAATACTACAGTACCCATGAGCCTCAGCATTCATTGCCATGGAAACGACTTGTTCTTGAACTGCGACATCACCAGTGTGTCGTTTTCAGAACCAAACTGCTGCTACAGCTCCTGAACTGATCCTAAAACAAATTTGTTCAAATTTCTGAATTTGGCCAACGAGTGCCCTTTCTGATACAGTGGCATTGTGAGTATTGCAGTCCTTAGAAGCCCTCAATCCACTCAGCAGGTCAGGGTCCATCTCTGTTTTGTCTTTATGTTTTATGTCTTGGTGTGTTTTTCCTCTCCGCAGCTCTTTTTGTTGGAGGAGATGAGGGAAAGGAAATATAATGGTTACGCTCGGGTCATCCAGAAGGCTTGGCGGAAGCACATCGCTGTCCGCAAGTATGTCAAGATGAGGGAGGAAGGTAAGACTGTCGTCCATATAAGTAGTCAAAGAAGCGCCATGTTTGGCTTGTGATTGTGTCTTGAACTGGATGTCTTCCTCTCCTTTCTGTGCCTTTCTGTGGCCTTTCTGTGTGGAGTTTGCATGTTGTCCCCGTGTTCACCTGGGGTATCCTCCTTAAAAAAAAAGAAAAAAGAAAAAAAAAAACACTAAAATCATGCAGATCACCACCTGACCAATGGTGACAAAGGAAACCGGGTCCCTGGGCGCCGGCCAGATGGCAGCCCACCGCTCTTGGTCTGCCGTAGAGGAAGAGCGACCAAGGATGGGTTAAACGCGGCGGACAAATTTCACCAATTGCATGGCGTATTTGCGTGTATGTGTTTTGTGACAAATAAAGGGGACTGTCCCTCTGATTCTTCTTCTCTGATTCTTCTTATCTGTTTGCAGCCTCTGACGTCCTCTTGAACAAAAAGGAGCGCCGCAGAAACAGCATTAACAGGAATTTTGTGGGTGACTACATTGGGACAGACAACCATCCAGAGATCAGACAGTTTGTCGGCCGCCGAGAGAGGATTGACTTTGCCGACGTCGTGGTGAAATTTGACCGAAGATTCAGGGTAAAAACTCCATCCAGACAGAAAAAGCCCCTCAACAAATCTGACTGATTCTTTGTGCCACTGCAAACAATCTCGCTTACCTTTCCTTCTCCAGGCTGTCAGTGTAGAGTGCTAGAACCTGTTTCTAGGATATCAGACATTGTATATTTTTGTTATGAAGTCTCAGATATATCATCAGATTTATGCTGGCTGTGTGATACGACATAGTTTATTGAGCCAGCTATTCAACTACCCGGGCAAGGAGAAGATTCAAGCCATGTAAATCAAGAATTGTAGAGAAATTATTTTTATTTTTTTCAATTCAAAGGGCTTATTGTCATTAACATTTCAAGAAACGATGTTGCCAAACGGACCCTAATCAAGTCAAAGACCCCTGGTCACAAATGTTTAACGGTCCCCTAGAAAACCTGGTTTATCTGAAAATGCCATTTGCTTCTTGGCCCACTGCTGCTCATCTTTGCATGACTACCACACACCGGGAACACTCATTGCACAGAGATAAAGCCTATGCTCTCAAAGACTCAAAGAGACAAATAGCTATCAACAGATCCATGATGGCCTTTTGTAATGATTTACTTGTCACTTTGAATCTGCTTAAGACACAGTCCTAAAACTGTGCCATGAATGACATATAATGACAGCCCAATTTTGAATACAGTACTGATAATTACAACTATATATGTCTTGTCATTTTTCTTTTGGCTGCTTGGGAGGGCCCCTAAGTCCATGTGGATCCCTGGGCCCAGGCCAGAATGCCCATTGGATGATCCAGCCGAGTAGCCAAAGCATCAAAATTCAATTTGTCCAAATATTTGGACAGTAATAACAGTAATACTGAATGAGGAAGAGGAATAAGTCAAGATCCTTGACTTGACTGCAGTCTTTGAGATGCATCTGCTGATCAGTCAACCATTCAGGAATGTGAGGTTCAGCACAGCAGTGTGGACAAATCAGGGACTGGTGCTGCTTAAATGCTTAAATCAAATTTAATGTGGAATTCACTTCTGAACTGGAACACTCTCTGTTTCTGTTGTTCCACAGACTGTGAAGCGTGACCTCATCCTGACCCCGAAGTTCCTATACCTGATTGGACGAGAGAAGGTGAAGCAGGGTCCAGATAAAGGTCAGATCCAGGAGGTTCTCAAGAGGAAGATTGAGCTCAACAAGATTCAGTCTGTTTCCCTGAGGTACACCACCAGAAACAGATCTAGAACTAGGACCAGTATCTGAACTAGAACTTAAACTACAATCATGGAGAGAATTGGAACTGGACCAGAAACTCAGATCAGAACCAGAAATGGAAGCAGGACAAGTACTAGAACTTTGTTCATAACTAAATTCAGGGCCAGAACTAGAATTATAACCAGGACTACAAGTACAAGTGGAACTAAAACCAGGTCAGGACAGCTAGAACTGGAAGCAGGACCAGGTCCAGAATTATAATTGGATCCAGAATTAGAACTAGAAGTAGAAATCAAATCAGAATTAGGAGGTCCAGAACTGGAACTGAGACTTGAACCAGAACAACAGCTAAAACCAGAGCTAGAAATAGAACCAGGGCAAACAGTAGTACTATGACCAGGGCCACTTAGCCAGAGCTACAACTGAAAGTAGAATTGGAAATTAGAATTAAGAATTGGTACAGCACCAGATCTAGAGCCAGGACCAGAACATTTAGAAAGTACACATGTACATTATGTCCAGTATTAGAAGAGAGAACTACCTGAAGAAATAAAGCAGCGAAAAACATACTTTAAATGTTTGTTTCATCTTGTCTTTCTACATCTGTCTGTTTCTGTCTATCTGACTTTCTGTCTGTTTCTCTCTCTGCCTGTCTGTCACTCTGTCAGCACTCTGCAGGACGACTTCTTCATCATCCACGAGGAGGAGTACGACAGTGTCCTTCAGAGTGTCTTTAAAACGGAGTTCCTCAGTTTGCTGGTAAAACGTTATCAGGAGAAAACTCAGAAGAAACTGCCGCTCAAATTCAACAACCTGTCAGTACCACGACTACTTTTGTGTAACTCAATTATAAGAAATACATACATGTCATTCTTTCCACCAATACCTTAATGTAATGTTTGTACATTCAACTGTGTGTAAATAAATCAATCCGGGTAGTCTGGACCATAGAGCTGCTAACATGGCTAAAAACACATCTGATAGCTATGATGGTTTTTCTAATGTGATATAAAATTTACACGACTGTCAGCTGTATCCCTCTCTCCGTCACTGTCCTTCAGTCTGGAGTTTAAGGTGAAGAAGGGGGGCTGGGGTCCATTCAGCTCTTCGGGGTCCAGACAGATACAGTTCCAGGTGGGTCAGGGGGATGAGGCCACCCTGAAGCCCAGTGGGAAGCTCCTGCAGGTCTCCATTGGACCGGGTCTGCCCAAAAACTCCAGTAAGTTCTGACGGGACTCACCACAAATGTATTCTACCACAGCGACCTGTGTGGCACCCCTCACTCCCTGTGTGTTTGATTTGCAGGACCAACAAGGAGGGACAACCGTAAGAGTCGTTACATGGGCAGCCAGGCTCTGCCCACCAGCCAGTACAACTCAGGTACCAGAAAAGAAAACCCTTCTGGTGTCAGAACATCACCGTCTGAGTGAGTTTTGGTTTATAACTTTTCTTGTTTCTTCAGCTCCTCGCTCCAGAGGGGGTGGAGGTCACAGAGGAGGCTCTGCCTCCTCCAGAGGCTCCCTGTTGAGGCAGCAGTCCAGCATGGAGCAGCCCAGTCTCCCCAGATTACAGAACCAGCATCGGCATGACAACCGGACCCAACAACAATACGACATGGGCTTCATGGACGTCCCTGACCAGGGCGCTGCTGGGTGAGACTGCCTGGAACAACACAGTGTCACTAGTATAAGTCATCACAGTTATGTAACCAGTGTTACCAGCATAAACCAATGTCACCAGCATAACCAGTACATTCTGTATCAGTAAAATAACCAATATAAACCTCACAGTAATGTAACCAGTGTCACTGATGTAACCAGTATAACCAATATAACCACCAACAGTAACAGTGTTGCAGTAATATTGTCAGTATGACCAGTGTAAGCAGTAAAACCAGTACATACCCACTGATTCCTGGACTGAAAGCATCGGTGTCCCTGGAATCCTGTGAACAGTCAGGTGAAATGTCCCCGTGTGACCTCCGTCTCGGATCATCTTTATGTTTCTAAAGCAGGAGTTTGATCAGGTGTTCATGCTGCCTGCAGTCGGTGCCTGTCTCTACGGCACATCGGCAGCAGGCCCAGCTGTCCTGGAACTGGAACCAGCAGCTCTGCATTTCTGGTCTACACTGTTTTCTGGTTCACTGTGAATAAACTAAACAGAACTGTAATCCCTGTGTGTTGCCTGCAGGCTGCAGCGGCGGCGGTCAAAGGAGGTGAAGCCTCTTCCTGGAGCAGGTCGACCCAAACCGGCACCCAAACCGAAGCCTCGGTCTCCGCAGTGCAGAGCTCTGTATGCCTACGACGCCCAGGACACCGATGAGCTCAGCTTCAATGCCGATGATGTCATCGAGATACTCACTGAAGGTACTGTCAGTACTACTGTTACTGCTACTACTACTGTTAGTACTTCTACTGCTTCTGTTACTACTGCTGTCACTGCGACTACTGCTGCTACTACTACCACTGCTGCTGATACTACTGCAAGCACTAGTGCTTAGTGTGGCAGTTACTATAGCTAGTATTGAAACTACTACTGTTACCACTAAGGCTCCTGATAGTTGTACTACCTCTAGTACTACTACTACTACTACTACTACT
Source organism: Chaetodon auriga (assembly GCF_051107435.1). Lineage (NCBI taxonomy): Eukaryota > Metazoa > Chordata > Actinopteri > Chaetodontiformes > Chaetodontidae > Chaetodon > Chaetodon auriga. The sequence goes on from NC_135081.1 coordinate 28,858,056, forward strand.
GCTACTTGTCTTACTACTGCTACTACTTCTACTTCAAGTACTACTGCTACTTTTAACACTCCTGATAGTACTTCTACTTTTAGTGCCACTGATATTATTTTACTGTTAGTACTACTGATACTACTTTTAGCAGTGCTGCTATTACTTTTACATCTGGTGTTACTGATAGTACTTTTATTTTGGCAATACTGGTACTACTTTTACTTTCAGTATGACTGGTAATACCTCTGCTTTTACTGCTGCTACTACTACTATTACTACTGCGCCTTTCGCTGTTGAAAAAGACCAACAGAGTGACGTGTCTGTCATTCAGTAAATGGTTTATTACAATCTGACTGCGAACGTTATTTTCTCAGCCTGCTTGTTTTAGCTGGATAGCGGTCGAGCGCTTTAGCTAGCTACATTATTTTGCGGGTCCTGGACAGCGCTACATCAAAGTTTAAGCTAACGTTAGACATCTGTCCTTTGCTGGATTTGGGGATGTTCACACTCAGCAGTTAGAATGAACCCTGCGGACCAAGACCACAATCAGCTGATAGTAGAATAAAGTTACTGGACAGATAATTTACTGACTCGAAAGGCATACCTGCAAAGTCAAACTGACCAATCACAGCTCTTGTTGCGTCTCTGTGGTCCTGATATGTCCTGAGTCAGACTTGTCTTCAGCCTTTGTCTCTGTATTTTCTGCAGATCCGTCTGGTTGGTGGTTCGGTCGGTTGCGGGGCAGAGAGGGGATGTTCCCTGGAAACTATGTGGAAAAGATCTAGACCTCCTATCCGGGGGGTCAGAGGTCACCGACCTGCTGCTGCAGCGGAGTCAGAGGTCACCTGAGCTTTCAACACGCCAGCTGACAGGAAACAGGAAGCTGATTACAGAATATGACGAATTTATCCATAAACACACACATGTACGTTTCAGTCAAAGCAATGACAGCTGTCCATCATCCGGAGTTGCAGCTGCATTGTCCCTAGAGGTCAAAGGTCAGGGTCTGACTCCTGGACTGAAAGCGTCTCTGTCCAATCAGATTAAATGTCTCTGTGTGACTTCAGTTTCTGATTATCTCTGATGATTTTAAAGCAGCAGCTTGATCAAATTTTACATCACTGTTACCATGTAAACATGATCAGAATGCCATCGTAGCATCCTGCTGGCGCCCCCTGCAGGTTGTAACAAAATGAACAAAGAAAAGTGAGTGAATACCTAAAAAAAGAAATCAGAAGATGAACGGAAAGCAAACACCACACTGGACCTTAAACAAATCAAATAAAGCTCTTTATTCTGCTGAACATGTAAAATGAGACTGAACGTCACAGTTTGATTGAAAGATAGAATAAAAATGTATTCGATGAAATATATACAGCCTGTGTGATTAAACAGTTTTTACAGTTAAACATTTTGTCCTCTGCTGTTTCAAACAGATCGCAGACAAACTGCTCAGATCAGGTCAGTCTGTGTTTTCTGTATGAAATGAACATGAGACTGGAACAAGCAATAAACTCACCTTTCTGAACGCACCTGAACCCCACTGACACCAACAAGGTGAGAAAAACCAAGAAAAACAGACGACTCACTGAGTTTCATCAGCCTGTGGAGTTTGACAACTTTCAAATCATCAGAGATGAAACAACTGCTCCGTCCATGAATTCACGTTTTCAAACACACTGAAACTTCACTCACAAGTTTTCCTTCATTCTTTCTCTGGACACTGAAGATCGAGCAGAAGTTTTCCTTCATTCTTTCTCTGGACACTGAAGTACTGAACTACTTTTTTCTGCAAGTTCTACTTTTTCTTTTTTTTTAACACACAAATGCAGTCATGAGGTGGACCGTGAGGACAGCGCCCTCTGGGGGAAGCCCCCCCCACGCACACGTTTCTTGGGGGGTGGGGTTCATTTCCTCTGTCCGAACCTTATTTTAAGTTTTTGACTGACTTTATGAGGACGTCCACAACGTGACGAATACACACAAAGCAGAACTCTGAGGGAGACTACATTAGCCAGACTTCCATTCCCCCAGAGGGTCGTGCTACCTTCATTCGCTGTAGGAAATGTGGGCTTTATTACCATGTAACCTTGTGTTCTGATACAGCCTGCACCCTTTCTGTTTTTAACTGACACTGTTTTGGATACATATTGTGTGATGTTCTGTGAAAATACTTCTTTTTGTTTCTTTTTGTCGATGCATTCTTCAAACTCTGGATCACTTTGATTGTCACCAGCGGCTACAACGCGTTTTTACGACGTTTTCAGCGCACCTTGAAGGCATCCTGACCTCTCACCCACCACATTACCGACAGTCACCCAGACGGTAGTCATGCGTTCCCAGTAACGTGTTCGACTGACACCCCGTGGGTCGGTGAGCCGACTGTCACCGTTTAGAAGCGGCTGGAGGAGCAGCGAGCGAGTTAACAAGCGGTCAGAACGGCGGAGTTAGCAGCTAACAGCTAACAGAAGATGGAGGAGTTTCTGTCGAGCTGCCGCCGCGCCGTGCAGGTCACTCACACACACACACACACACACACACACACACACACACACACACACACACACACACACAGAGGCTGCGTATGTGTGTTAGCTCCACAGTTAGCCGCAGTTAGCCCGACAGGCTGTGTTAGCGTGTTAGCTCAGTCAGTTGTTTCCATTTCCATAAAGAGTTATTAATAGAGGAAGGACGATGTCAAACCACATCTATGTAACTTCCGGCCAGGTACACCTTTCAAAGTAAACTTCCTGAACAAGATATAAAACATAAATAACGGCAGAGTAAATTACGACAAACAACATCAAGTGGAATACATTTATGATAAAATAGTAAAATGTGTCACCACTTTCAACAGTGGACGTCTTTATTAAACACCTCGAATTCATGAAAATGTTTTAAATTAACACCTCAACGAATTTTGGACAAATCTGAACATTCATGTAATAAACCTGTACTTTATAATATCAGCCTTTGCTTCGTTGTCTTTGGTGTCAGTCAACGGTAGAATTTGTGATTTACTTAAGAACTTGACATCAGGGAAATGTGCCAAAGCAATCCCTTCAAATCTTTTCACTTCACCGAAATAGTTTCATCACGTCGAGGACGACGGCCCTCAGTTTCCACTGATCTGTTGAAGCGTTTGGTTAGTGTCTCTGATGAGCTTCTGTCTCTCAGGATCTGACTTCCCATGTTGGCCACGTGTTTGGTCACGCTGTGATTTATTAAAGAAAATGTGCTTCAGGTGAACACGGATCAGGCTGGTCCAGGGTTCCATGTGGTTCTCGGGAATGAAGCCTGTGACGTGGACTCTATGGTGTGTGCTTTGACCTACGCTTACTTCCTGTCCAAGGTGAGACTCTGACCAATCAGTGCTGGTGTTCGTCCACAGATCTGGTCTCTGAGTGACCCTCTGTCTCTCTCTCTCTCTCTGTCAGACGGCACAGAGTGACATGCTCGCTCTCCCTCTGCTGAACATCCGTCAGTCAGACCTCGTCCTGCGTTCAGACAACGTCTTCCTGCTGCGAGAGGTCGGTTTGTCTCCGGACCTTCTGCTGTTCAGAGACCAGCTGGACCTGCGAGCGCTGCAGCGAGCTGGCCGTCTGCAGCTGACGCTGGTCGACCACAATGTCCTGCCCAGGTATCCACAAACACCTGTTAAGTAGCCATACACACCTGGCAGGTAATCACACGTGCTTGTCAAGTAGCCACACCCACTGTCCAGGTAACGTTAAGTCCAATTTTTTTTTTATGTACCACCAAACCCTGACAGAAGTCCCGCCAGCAGCTGGTGACGAGGACAAACGTCCTCTTAACCCCAAACCAGAGAAATGAGCCTGAAACGTCTTTCCAAGGCCGACCCAAAGCTCGCTGAAAGCTCCTCATGCCTGGTTTTCATTCTTATCTCCAGCAGTCAGAAGGTGCTGCTGACAGCGAGGAACAGAAGTTTAAATGTTTTTCTATATGAAAAAGACTCCAGATGAAAGTCAATCAGCTGGAGGACACAGTGAGACCACCGTATGATGACACCTCACACGAGTCCAAGTTCAACAAAAACTGATAAACTTAAAACAAACTGAATATTTTCATGTTCGCTCTAATGTAATATCCAGGTGTCCTCAAAAAAAGGCAATTTATTATTTTTATCTACATAAATATCTGTAGGTGTAGTCCTGCCGTCTAAATTTTTCCCATCTACATTCATAATTGAGGTATCTGTATTCATATTTAAGGTATCTATATTCATAATTGAGGTATCTGTATTCAAATTTTGGCTGTTTGTCTTTATATTGAGGCCATTTACATATTTATCACCTCAAACTGTGTAAAATCTCTATCAGCGCTGAAATCCTGGATTTGAGGCGACCTCAGCCGCGAATAACTTGCTGATGTCAGCGTGTTCAGCTTTTCATTGGCTATTCAAAGTGCCAGTCATCTTCATGGCAATTGGAGGGATTAGTTAGAGCTCTTCATCATGGTAACTCTTCATCAGACTGACTGCAGACGTCTTCAGCTCAGATTCAGTTCATGTCCTGAAATGTTGCTGAAGACGCTGCAGAGACGACAAGTCCAACACAGGTAACAAGAGGACCGTCTTCATCTGTCCTGCAGTTCAGACAGAAACCTGGAGGGGGCAGTGGTGGAGGTGATCGACCATCACCTGCAGGAGAGAGAGCCCTCCCCCTCCTGTCCTGTTACCGTAGAGATGGTGGGATCGTGCGCTACCCTGGTAACAGAACGCATCGTTCAGAAAGCTCCAGAAATCCTGGACCAGCAGGTCGCTCAACTGCTCTACGGTACACACCTGGACACACCTGAACACATCCTCAAACACCTTAACACACGTGATCACATCCTCACACACCTGAACACACCTGATCACATCCTCAAACACCTGAACACACCTGATCACATCCTCAAACACCTTAACACATGTGATCACATCCTCACACACCTGAACACACCTGAACACACCTGACCACATCCTCAAACACCTGAGCACACCTGATCACATCCTTAACACACCTGAACACACCTGATCACATCCTCAAACACCTGAGCACACCTGATCACATCCTTAACACACCTGAACACACCTGACCACATCCTCAAACACCTGAGCACACCTGATCACATCCTTAACACACCTGAACACACCTGATCACATCCTCAAACACCTGAACACACCTGACCACATCCTCAAACACCTGAACACACCTGACGACATTCTCAAACACCTGAACACACCTGACGACATCCTCAAACACCTGAGCACACCTGACCACATCCTCAAACACCTGAACACACCTGAACACACCTGACCACATCCTCAAACACCTGAACACACCTGACCACATCCTCAAACACCTGAACACACCTGATCACATCCTCAAACACCTGAGCACACCTGATCACATCCTTAACACACCTGAACACACCTGATCACATCCTCAAACACCTGAACACACCTGACCACATCCTCAAACACCTGAACACACCTGACTACATCCTCAAACACCTGAACACACCTGACGACATCCTCAAACACCTGAGCACACCTGACCACATCCTCAAACACCTGAACACACCTGAACACACCTGACCACATCCTCAAACACCTGAACACACCTGATCACATTCTTAACACACCTGAACACACCTGACCATGTCACCTGAACACACTTAAACACACCTGACCACATCCTCAAACACCTGAACACACCTGAACATGTCACCTGAACACACCTGACCACATCCTCAAACACCTGAACACACCTGAACACACCTGACCACACCTGAACATGTCACCTGAACACACCTGACCACATCCTCAAACACCTGAACACACCTGAACACACCTGACCACATCCTCAAACACCTGAACACACCTGACCACATCCTCAAACACCTGAACACACCTGAACACACCTGAACACACCTGACCACATCCTCAAACACCTGAACACACCTGAACACACCTGAACACACCTGACCACATCCTCAAACACCTGAACACACCTGACCACATCCTCAAACACCTGAACACACCTGAACACACCTGAACACACCTGACCACATCCTCAAACACCTGAACACACCTGAACACACCTGACCACATCCTCAAACACCTGAACACACCTGATCACATTCTTAACACACCTGAACACACCTGACCATGTCACCTGAACACACTTAAACACACCTGACCACATCCTCAAACACCTGAACACACCTGACCACATCCTCAAACACCTGAACACACCTGAACACACCTGACCACATCCTCAAACACCTGAACACACCTGAACATGTCACTTGAACACACCTGACCACATCCTCAATGTCCTGTGTGTCCTGTGTGCAGCTGCCGTGGTCTTGGACTGTGTCAACATGGCTCCCTCAGCAGGTAAAGTGACTCCTAAAGACGTTCAGTTTGCTGCAGCGTTGGAATCTCATTTCCCTGCTCTGCCACCGAGGGACACTCTCTTCCAGACTCTGCAGAACGCCAAGTTTGACATCTCAGGTCAGTCACAGAAAACTCTTTTCAGGTATTTTACTGCGGTACATGGCAGGTTCAAGTGGGTGGAATGGACCAAACTGTGTCTCGTAGTATGTCGTTTATACATTTGTATTGTTTTTAAAGAGTGACAGTTGGATCAGGACAGAAAAAGTAACGCGTCCATTGTATTTGCAGTATTTTGGAGGTAATGATTGAAGCCTGTTAGAATTGACTGCAGTATTTGGAATATGAATGACCTTGAAGTGTTAATTACAGGTTTTTGTCCTCAGGTCTGAACACCGAACAGATGTTGTTGAAGGACATGAAGTCTGTTTCAGGAAGTTTAAATCTTGCCATCTCTGTACTGTACATCACCCTGGAGGTCAGTCAGTACTCCACACTGCGCTGCACACTGTACTACACGCTGCGCTGCACACTGTACTACACGCTGCGCTGCACACTGTACTCCACACTGTACTCCACACTGTACTACACACTGCGCTGCACACTGTACTCCACACTGCGCTGCACACTGTACTCCACACTGTACTACACACTGCGCTGCACACTGTACTACACGCTGCGCTGCACACTGTACTACACACTGTACTACACACTGCGCTGCACACTGTACTCCACACTGTACTACACACTGCGCTGCACACTGTACTCCACACTGCGCTGCATACTGTACTCCACACTGTACTACACACTGCGCTGCACACTGTACTACACGCTGCGCTGCACACTGTACTACACACTGTACTACACACTGCGCTGCACACTGTACTCCACACTGTACTACACACTGCGCTGCACACTGTACTACACACTGCGCTGCACACTGTACTACATGCTGCGCTGCACAAATGCAAAATGCAGGTCAAGACTGAGGTCATTCTCCAGGAAATGAATGTGAATCTATGTAATGAAAACCTAAGGTGCGTGCGTGCGTGCGTGTGTGTCTGTCTGTCTGTCTGTGTCTGTGCATGTGTGTGTGCGTGCGTCCGTGTGTGTGTGTGCGTGCGTGCATGCGTGTGTCTGTGTGCGTGCGTGCATCTGTGTGTGTGTGTGCATGTGTGCGTCTGTGTGTGTGCGTGCGTGCATCTGTGTGTGTCTGTGTGTGTGTGTGCGCGTGCGTGTGTCTGTGTGTGTGTGTGTGTGTGTGCGTGCATGCATCTGTGTGTGTGTGTTTGCATGTGTGTGTGCGTGCATCTGTGTGTGTGTGTGTGTGTGTGTGTGTGTGTGTGTGTGTGTGTGTGCGCGTGCGTACGTCTGTGTGTGCGTGCGCGCATGCGCGTGTCAGGACTTCCTGCAGAGGGCGGAGCTGGAGGCGAAGCTCTCAGGTTTCTGTCTGAAGTTTGGATTCGACTTGCTGCTGCTAATGACCATCTCCTTCACTGAGAGCAATGAGCCAATCAGAGAGCTTGCTGTGTTTAGCCACAGCGCTACCTGCAGGGAAGAGGTACACACTCGAACACACTGCAAGTACACTTCAGAATACTACTGTTGGTACTGATTTCTAGTTCTCATTCAGTGATGTTTCTTCATATCAGAGTGTCCCTCCCTTCCCAGGTAAGCCTCTACCTTGAACAGGCCTGTAACCCCGCCCTCAACCTCCGTCCCGTCAGCAGCCCTCATCCTCACATCACAGCCTATCAGCAAGGTAAGCTCCGCCTCCTCTGAAGCTGAGATTTACCTGCGTGACTAAAGCAGGAGGAAGTGGTTCAAAGTGCATCGACACCTGTCCGGGTCAGACCGGTGACAAGTGACACATGACAGAGAACATCTCAGGCAGACAGAGTCCAACAGAAACACCTAAAAAGAAAAAGCAGTTATACACTTCAGGTGTGTGGTCATGTGACCTCAGGCCATTTGCAAGTGTCCAATAATGGACACGACAACCACACGTTTGGTCCATAAACAGCAGTTCAGCTGGACTCGACAGTCTGCCCGTACCCTGACCCCTGACCCCTACCGTACCCTACCGTACCCGGACCCTGACCCTGACCCCATACCCCGTACCTGGAACCCCTGACCCTGACCCAGACCCGTATTGTACCCGGACCCTGACCCTGTACCCCATACCTGGAACCCCGTATCTGTACCCTGACCCCTGACCCAGACCCTGTACCTGTACCCTGTACCCTGTACCCTGTACCCTGACCCCTGACCCCTGACCCTGACCCTGACCCTGATCCGTATCATACCCAGACCCTGACCCTGTACCTGGACCCCGGAGCCTGTACCCGGACATTGTTGTCTGTCTCTCGGTTGTCTCACCTGTGCATGTTGTGGCGGAGTAACAGGAAGTGATGTGGCCAGGTAAAGTGTGCGCCTGCATGCTTTAGATCACAGGCTCAACAGTAACGTCAGATATTCAAACTTCTTCCTTTCAGGAAATTCTTTGGCCTCTCGCAAGAAGCTCCTCCCCATCGTTAAGGACTTCCTGAAGGAGCGGGATGGAGACGGTTGCCTGGGAGACTGTCGCCTGGGAGACGTGGAGGAGGAGGAGTCTCGGGTCCCTCCGACCCCCGTGAACAGTCTGGTGGACGGCTGTCCTCTGGACGATGGCCTGCCTCACATCAGCGCTCAGGACCTGGAGGAGAAGTTCAGCAAGATGGCCGACAGAGGAGAGAAGTGACCTCTGACCTGTCGATCATCAGGATGGCTCTGAGGGCCATCCCTCCGTCCCTCCGTCCATCCGTCCGTCCGTCTGTCCGGCGGCCTGTTGGTCTGTGTGTCTGTCTGTCTGTCTGTTGGAGAGGAAACATGCGAGGACGAGGATGACGAAGGTTCCACAGACTCAGAGAGTTTTTGAGGATTGATTTGATGTCGGAGATTAAAAACATGGTCAATGATTTCAGATCCGCCAGGTTCACTTTTTACTGATGTCACTTCCTGCAGCGAGAGGAAAAACCGCAGGCTGCCGTGACGTCGCCGTAGACCGCCGTGACGTCACAGAAATGAGACAATCCAAACGTGTTTCTGTTACGGTCTGTGTGTTCAAGGCTCTTCATCACTGATGATTGGTTGATTATCTTCTCGATGAATCGTTTGCGGCGTTCAGATTCAGATTCCTGTGAAATGACACGATCTAATAAAGACGTCTAACAGATTAATTTTTGATGATCAAACTAGTTTATTGATTATTGATTGTCTTTTGACTGTCTTTGGACTGTGAAGGTCACAGAAGCACAGAGCAGAGTCTGACACATCATGTGTGTATAAAATCTGATATATAGAGTATGTAAAATAAACAGCAGAATACACACTGAGGTTATCGTAAAGGTCATCAGTGAAGAATGATCTCAGGTGTGTCAGTGGAGTAAAAATGCTCATTCAGAGTCCAGCAGTCTGATGTCTGGGGGGACAGGCTGTTCCAGAACCTGGAGGTTCTGCACCGGATGCTGCAGAACTTCTTTCAGAGGCCAGCAGGGAGAACAGACCATGGTGGGGGTGTGAGGAGTCCCTGATGATGTTACTGCTACGGGACATGCAGCGTTTGGGTGCAGTGTCCTGAATGGACGGAGAGGTGTCCCAATGATTTCCTCACCGCTGTCCTCACATTCTTCCAGTCGGCAGCACTGCAGCCTCCACACCACAGAGATGCAGCCGGTCCAGATGTTCTCCGTGGTGCTGCTGTAGGACGTAGTGAGGACAGGCGGGGCAGGTGGGCTCTCCACAGGTGTTGTTGTGCCCTTTTGACCACTGACACGTGTTCACACACCAGGTGAGGTCGTCTGTGATGTGCTGCCGACCGCCTTCACAGCCTCTGTGAGGAGAAGTGGAGTGTGGCTGGGCTGGTTCTTCCTGAAGTTCACAATGATCTCTTTGGTTTTGTCCACGTTCAGGATCAGGTTATTGTCTTTGCACCAGCCCACCAGCTGCCGCACCTCCTCTCTGTAGGCCGGGTCGTCGTCGTCCCTGATGAGGCCCACCTGGGCCTCAGGTGAACCTGAATCTCCTGATACCGTCCCCAGTCCGAATCTAACCAGACCGCTGTGTGTTACTGAGACCTGGTCTGCGAGCTCATGGTTTGATCTGGATCACAGTCTGTTGTACCCGTGGTGGTACGGTGGTGACACTGTCGCCTCACAGTTAGAAGGACCCGGGTTCGATTCTCGCTATGGGTGCCGGGGGCGTGTCCTCCACCATGCCTTCGGTGCCTGCTGCGCGAGGAGTTTGCATGTTCTCCCCGTGTTCACCTGGGGTCCCCCACTTAAAACATGCAAGAAGATCACCACCTGACCAATGGTGACAAAAAGAACTGGGTCCCCGGGCGCCGGTCGGATGGCAGCCCACCGCTCCTGGTCTGCCGCAGAGGAAGGATGGGTTAAAGGCGGAGGTGTGTGTGGATGTAACTGTGTGACAAATAAAGGGGATTGTCCCTCTGATTCTTCTAATCACAGCCAGCAGTGATGTCACGGTGTTCACCTGTACGTCACAGCAGCCAGGTGAGAAGTGAGAGCTCTGCAGGTCTCCACGGGCCAGACTTCCAGGAGATCATGAAGGACGCAGCTGAAACCCGACTGTGGCCGCGATGGAGGATGAGTTTGGACACCTGCATGTGATGTCACTTCCTGTATCTGTCTCAACATGTCACACTCTGTCCTCTGTCCAACACTTCCTGCTCATGTGTCACAATAAGTGTTTTACGGAAGAGACTTGACCACTTCGGGGCTTTTATTGTGAAACACACAGGAAGTGATGCGTTTGCAGCAACAGGAAGTAATAAGAGGAAGCGATGAGTGTTTTCTTTGAAATGATTTGTGGGTGTTTTGGGCTGATCTGTTGTCTGCAGGTGCTGCCCCAGCTCCATCTTTAAACGCCATCCTGCTGACCTTTGACCTCCATCACATCCACGTGGAGGATTTAGTGCCACCTGCTGGTGAGGTTGGAGACTGTAACACTTGCATCATCCTCATCTGCAGACTCGTGTTTGCTTTGTGCCTTCTGGGCTCCTGTAGAGACACAGTGGACTCTGCTCCCTCTGTGGACACAAAGACTCTGAGGTGACAAACACCTTCTTCTTTTCAGCCAATGGAAACAGACGTGAGTGTTTCTGTCAGCTGTTCGTCCGATCGTCGTCTCACTCAACTACAGGAAACAATCGAAATGATAAAAATCTGAACTATTACCAAAGACGACAACGATGATTATGACGATGATGATGATGATGACGATGATGATGAAGGTCAGAGGGTTAGGTTTGGGTGAAAGCGGGCTCTCGGGGACTATGGGGATCCAAGGGATATTGGGACCCTTTTTATTTAGGGTCAGGGTTAGGTTTAGGGTGTGGGAACTGAATCCCACCCCCACAGTAATGGGGGAGGGGAGGCGCACGGTGCTTCCTCCAGTAAACTGCACCCTTACGATCCCAAGAACGGCCCTGATGGCCAAAATATGTGTGTGGTCTGGCAAAATCCGTACGCTGGCGGGAGCGACCACGGCAGTTCCCGCGCCGTACTACGGTCCAGTCAGAGTCTGGATTGTGACTCATGACTGTTTTTTATTGTGTGTGTCTATATGTTTTTAATGTTTTGTATGTGTTTTTTTTTAAAACTGTTTTTTAACTATAGAAATGAAAATAAATGTTTTTAGAAAAAGTTGAAAAAATTGATGAATGAAAAATAAAATCAAATTTTTTATGCTAAATTCTTATTGTTTATCAACAGAACTGTGCCCTCGCGCGACGTTTCAACCTGAACAGGTCTTCTTCAGGCTAAGGCACAATAAAAACAATCAAAAAGGGGAGTAAACGTAATGAACCGCGCTGGCAGACTGGCTGAGATGTTTTCCCTTCGCTGGTCTGAGTGAGAGTCAGAGGTTCAGCCTGTTGGTCCATTGAAGAAGCAGTTCACCTTCGTTTGAAGCTTCGCGTCGTCTCACCTTTAAGATCTGAACCTCACAGGAAGCGCAGACAGACGTCCACACGAAGGACGGTGCTGTCACGTCTTAAAGTCTTCAAACGTTTCAAAGTTCTGACGTCGAGTTTTTCACATTTCTGACTTTAAGTTAAATTTCTAAGATAAAGATTTCTGAGACGAAATCGACCTGAAACGTTTGACTTTTTGTCAAAACTCGTTTTTTCTGTTTCTTTTGTCAAAATGTCAGACTGAACCCAAAACGTGAACGTAGAATCCAGAGATGACGTAAAAAAGACTCAACGCTCTTTGACAAACGTGAGGAAGCTAAAAACTGATCCTCAGACCAGGACCAGCTCAGACCAGGACCAGCTCAGACCAGGACCAGCTGAAAGCCTGAGTTTTGCTTCTCGCTGCTGATCTTCTTTCTGTCTCTCTGTGGTTTTATTCTCCGTTTTTTGTTCGTTTTCCGTCTTTTTGTGTGAAGTTAAAACGACTGATGAACTTATTTTACTTTGAAGTCAAAGTAAAGTTTTTTTCAGGTTGATTAACAAACGTTTGAACTTTTTGAAGTCAGAATTTTGAAAACAAAGTGATTTTTTTACTTTGACTTTAAAATCCTCCTTCAATACAAAGTTTGATCATTTTTTACTTTTTATGGTTCATTTTTCTGACTATCATCAGTTTGATGGAGCATAAAATGTTTTCTAACATTTAATCTGCGTCTTGTTGTTGTTGTTGTTGTTGTTGTTGTCATAGTAAAACTCTTCATGTGATTGGTGGGCAGTAGGACCCTGAGGGCACCCAGCACTTCCTCCTGAGTTAAATACCTTCAGCAGCTGATTGGTTAATATTAATGAAGGCAGAGTGAAGCTGACCTGCTGCCTCACCTGTCTGCGCAGAGCAGGTGAGCACTGACCAATCAGATGGCAGCTCTGCTGTGAAATGCAGCTGAACCTGTCCGGCAGAGAGGGAGGGGGGAGGAGGGCGAGTCACATTGAGTCAGAGGAGGAACTCCGACAGAGAGAGAGAGAGAGAGAGGAAGACGTTCGGAGACGTCCAGACGCTCACACATGCTGGTCAGAACACGACGTGACATCACTGTGACATCATGAGCTCCCCCGCCGGGCACACGGGCAAGTTCACCGAGGACAGGTACGCTTCAAACACCAACAGACCCTGTGTGTGTGTGTGTGTATGTGTGTGTGTGTGTGTGTGTGTGTGTTTCCTGTTCCAGCACAAAGAGGAAGTTTCGTTTAAGTTGGTGTTTTTGATGCACGTGTTCATTCTTCCAAACGGTCAGTGAAGGGGTTACTATGGTGCGTTCAATGTTTCAGTGTTTCTGGTCAGCAGGAAGTGATGTCCACTGACTTCCTGTCTCCTGGTTCAGTCCAGGTCCAGGATCAGACCCACATCAGTAAACTGGTTCGGTTTTTTTCTGCAGAGTTTTTTTTACTTTGTTTGTCTGATGAGTTTAAAGCTTCAGAAACGTGGAAACATTCAGATCTGATTCTGATTCTTCGTTAAACATGTTCAGCATCCTGTTCGTCTGTTCAAGGCCTCACATCAGGTGTTCCATCAGCCTGAGTTCAGGTGTTCATACAGGAAGCTGTCAGGACACATTTCAGGCCAGAGCTGCTTCCACTTCGCGATGTTCAGACTGATTTTAGTACCTGATACGTTTGGTTCATCGTACTTTCTGCTCAACCTGAAGTAAAAATAATTTGGTACAAAGTGCATGTGACCACCTGAATCCTGCAACCTCCTAAATAACTGATGCCCATCTTCAAGCACACCTGGATTATCCTGGAAACACCTCAAGTTCTGTTGGAACATCTTCAGTCTGAAACACCCTGAAGATGCCCTGGATCTGCCTGAAGCACTCCTGATACTCCTCAAGCACTCTTTAGGCCTTCTGACACACGCCTGGAATGTCCTTAAGAACCTTGGAACCACCTCATGCATTCATTGAATCTATTCAAGCACCAGTGGAATCTCCTCAAGGACCTCTGAGCCCCTCTCATTAACCATGGAACTGTTTCAAATACAAGCATAAAATATCAAGCACCCATAGAAAAGTCTAAAGATCCGTGGAACCTCCTGAAGCAACCTGGAATATCTTCAAGCACCCTGTAACATCCCTGTCTTCCTCCTAAGAACCCTGAAACCTCCACAATGACTTACAGAACTTCCTCAGAGACTCTGGAACCTCCATCGTCAAGCACCTTAAAATCACCTGCAGCCTTCTCTGGTACCTGCTAAAGAACCGTCACCTGGACACGTAAGAACACCTGTAAGAGCTCAGAGAGAGACACCCCCCCTCCCACACACACACACACACACACACAAGGGCAACTTTCTGTTTCTTTATCTGTCACCTGAACACACAAACAAGGCACACAGGTGTGGTCACTCAGGTGGGTGTGTCAAATAAAATGTCTCAGCCGCCTGCTTCAGTAACAACAAACAGAGGAACAATAGAGCCCCGCCCCTCCTCACCTGCTCAGGTGAGGAGGGGCGGGGCTTAGTGAATGAGCAGAATCAGAGTAGTCGGGCGAGTTTGTTCAGTCCCATCGGATTCAGATTTTATTGGAACGACAAGCTAATCGCTGGATCAACCGCACGCTGAACTGAACGTTGTTACCTGCCAACAGCTGACAGGTGAGAGTCACCTGACTGCATTTGTTTGTTCAACAGGAAAAGCAGGAAGAATCTTGAAATGACTGAAAAATGAATGGAGGCTGGTTTGAAGCACAGGAAGTAAGTGATGTTTGAGATGAAAGTGTGTGTGTTTGTGTGTGTGTGTGTGTGTGTGTGTGTGTGTGTGTGTGTGTGTATTACTCACGTTATGGGGATGTAAGTCTGTTTACACAGTCACATTGTGGGGACTTGCCTGACTTGTGGGGACAAAATGCAGGTCGCCCTCGTGGGCCGAGTCGTTCTGGAGGACGATCGTTGCCGTCTCTCTTTCTTCAGATTTTCGTCCCTCCTGATTCTGTTGTTCCAGTTTCTGTCTGCCGTCTCTGTGTGTCCTCTAGTTTAGTGTTGAAGATGAAAACATGGAAACTGCTCTCTGATTAGTGAGTCCAGAGCTCACATTAGGAGTCAAAGCAGAACATGTTCAGCAGTAACGGCTAATTCTGTACTTGAGTATTATTTGAGATATTTGACTTGACATTTTCCATCTTATGCGACCTCAAAGGTGTACTCTGTGAGTGTCTTATTACGGCTGTGCTGTGGCTAACTTTCCATCTGAATATTTTACAAGTGAAATGTGTGATTAACTAACAAACATTGTGACTGATGACAGGAGCTGTATCACTAACTGTAAAGACAACAGTCAACAAAATGCTTCTTCCTGCATGTTAATGCATGAGTCATAATATCACAGTCATATGATTTGGAACAATGACGTCCAATGACGTGAGCGGACGTCCTGACCACTACTACATGAACTTTTTAAAGCATATTTTGGTAACACTTTCTATGAAGACCACATATATAGTGCATTATGAGCGCATTCACAGTGAATTATAATGCTCATCATAATAAAACATAATGCATTATGACTACACTCATAATGCTTTATGATGCACTATATCAACAGTTATGAATAACTATAAATCTAGCTTATAATGACTTATAAATCCAAGGGTCTTATGAGTGCTCTTGACAGTTATAGTTAAAGGTTACAAGTTAAAGTGAATGCCACATGTTTGCACTTAAGTGTTAAGGTTTCTATTTTGAAAATGAAGTTGAGAAATAGAGAGACTTAAAATGTGTTTTGTCTTTCTCACTTTTAGTGTTTTATACCAACAGTAACTAAATCCCAAAACCATGTTTTCAGCTGAAAACTATTATGTCTCCATATTTAGTAGTGTCTTTATATTTTAGTATCTGACATAATGACTTATGATGCAGCATAGATTCTTTTAAATGCATGCAAATGTGTTACCCTTTACTTAACACCAACAATGGAACATTACAATGAGGTATGCTGCATTACCCATATTTTCATTTATTAGACAGTTTGTCAGACACGTCTGACTATGTTTTCCATCTCTGACAGTCAGAGATCAAAGTGATTCTGAAAATATTTGTAGCTTGAACTTGACACACCTGTTTGTTCAGCTCGTCTCTCTTCAACATCTTAAGTCCGTCTGAAGAACCGGGACACTTAATGGAACCGAAGTCAGTCTGAAGAACCAGGACACTTAATGGAACCAAAGTCAGTCTGAAGAACCAGGACACTTAATGGAACCAAAGTCAGTCTGAAGAACCAGGACACTTAATTGAACCGAAGTCAGTCTGAAGAACCGGGACACTTAATTGAACCGAAGTCAGTCTGAAGAACCGGGACACTTAATGGAACCGAAGTCTGTCTGAAGAACCGGGACACTTAATGGAACCGAAGTCAGTCTGAAGAACCGGGACACTTAATGGAACCGAAGTCAGTCTGAAGAACCGGGACACTTAATGGAACCGAAGTCTGTCTGAAGAACCGGGACACTTAATGGAACCGAAGTCAGTCTGAAGAACCGGGACACTTAATTGAACCGAAGTCTGTCTGAAGAACCAGGACACTGTAACTGAATCCTGTCGTGAACTTTCACCTCAAACTCTGCTTGTTTGTCTGTTGGGTTTGATCCATTTATTTTCGGCTGAAGGCTGAATGTCGTGTCTGAGTCATAGAAACATGACGTACTGAACCAACCTGTCAGTTTTCCTGTTTGTGGGCCTCCATGTTAATGTGCTGCTGCTGCTGCTGCTGCTGCTGCTGCTCAGGTGTTGGTTTTTATTCTGTTTGTTTTGTCCCTCCAGGGCTCCTGTAGGGGCCTCAGTCCCCCCCAACATCCAGGACATGGAGCTGAGGGAGGAGTGGCAGGACGACGGCTTCCCCAGGTCACACTCCACCTTTGACCTTAAACACAAAGTGAACAGAAAGCAGTTTGAAACAAAAGCAAGATTTTACTTCAGTGTAACTGATGAAGAGTTTGAGGTTCAGTGATGAAAACCACGAGGCAGACTTTAAACACGATGATCAGATTTCAGCCAGCAGGCGGTTTGTTTGTTCTCTGCTCAGACTTCAGACCTGATGAATCTGAATCTGCAGCAGCAACACAAACATTTTATCATTCTGATCAGAGATGTTAGAGAAACTCAGTAGGAACCAACAGAAAAACCTTTCAGGTGTAAATGATGCTCGCCTTTTATTTACGTTCTTGTTTTTTAACCTCGTGTAAAATGTGTGAAATAACCCTTTAAAACAAACTCAGGGACTCTTGTATTTGATGTTTTTGGTGGCTGGTGGTCCAGGCCTCTCCCAGAGGATTGTGGGAGTCCAGGAGAGACGGAGAGCCCATCAGGTGGCGAGCAGCGACCAGGTGACCCTGAAAATTCCTTGTTTTTCTCCCAAATGGATTTGCTTCCTTCAAAGTCTTAGAGAACAATGAAAAGGAAACAGGTTCATAAATGTTTAAGCTAAAACGAGTTTTCAGAAGGTTGTAGATTTGATTCCTGTGTATGAAGAGCGTCACAGTGATGTCACATTCAGTCTTTAACTGGTGCATGCTGGGATTTCTTCCAGAACATCTCACTTTAAAGATCTAAAACGTGGTGTATGAATAGGAAGGTTGGAAAGAATCCCAGTCCTCTGTCAGTTAACCTTCACTGTGCCGCATTTCAAGCACATCACATCAAGACTCCAAATGTCCTATGTGTGTGTGCCGGGTGCATTCAGCTAACCACTCTGAAATGTACCTGTGAGACGGAAAGGACAGGTGCATGCAGGTGTTGTTGAAACAACAGCAGGTGGAGCTCAGGGAGGAGGTGAAGATACTTTTTTCAGTTTTCTTCAGTATCACAGTGATCCAATGTGTACATCCATGAGTACACCGCTAACATTAGCTGCTAACAGGCTCACTGTGAGGAGTTGCACAGCTGTCTGTTGTTACCTGTGACCTTTGACCTTACCTCATAGCTGTGTCTTCTCTTTGTTTTGCCCCACCCCCTCCTCTTCATTCAGTCCCACCCACCAGCCTCGCCCTATCAGGAACAGTTGGGGGTGGGACAAAGAAGCGTCTGGTGGCCCCGTCTCTCAGTGTCACTCTGAGCTGTAGAGACTCTCGCGACCCGAGCAACGACGGCTTTTCTGCCGCCGCGCTGTCGGCGACACCAGACGAGACGCCGTCTCTCGACATCAACCTTGAAGCCCTGGAGACACCCTCCGGCAGCGAGACCGGAACCCTGCCGGACAGCGCGCATGAGCTGGAGTGGGAGGGTGAGACAGGCTGAGAGACATGCTGTCTTTGCAGCTTGTGCAGACAGAATGAATTGGACCGAACCCTCAGCCACGCCACAGGACATATATCTCAGCTGACCTCTGACCTCTGACCTCTCTCTTACAGATGACCTCCCCCGGATGGCAAGGGGCAGGTCCGGGGCCGTGGCCAGGAGCCCGATGGAGCAGTCGGAGGGTCTGATGGAGCTGGACCAGGTGGACAGCAGGGGGCGCCGTTGGAGGAGGTTCTGCATCTCCGGACATGAATATCACGTCAACATGAGTGTCCTGGAGCCGTACCTGCAGGTCCTGTCACATGGAGGTCAGAGGTCATGAAAAGGGCGTATTGTTTAGTCCACTCCCATAAAGACGTCAGAGAAAACTTGAGCATTTTGAATATTACTCCATTTTTTAAATGTATTGTTATTCCAATAATTGTGTCCATTGATACATAAGATGGACATCATGTTGTTGTTGTTGTTATTGTTGTTGTTGTTGCACCTCCTGGTCAGCGGCTGCAGACGTCATGTTTTCAGGTTCTCCATCTGTCCATTCTCATCAACGCAGCATCTCAGGAACTCTTGAGAGTATTTCTTCAAAATTGTCACAAACGTTCATTTGGACTCAAGGATGAATGAAGTGTCTTTTTGACCATAGCTCAAAAATTCAGTGTTATTTCCGACAGAATTTCACTCAAATGTCAAAGGATGAAATGAAGTGATGACATTTTCTATCAAAAGGTCAGCGTCACTGTGACATCATCATGTTTGTTTCCTGTCCATCAGTCAGGACCTGAAGGACAGACTGAGACCATGTTTCTCATGTGGTCTGATCCTGAATCAGTGGCTCTGATGGTTCAGACCTTCTGCTGTTGGTTGAACGTGCGTGAAGCAGTTTGACAGTCTGCAACAGTGTCCATGTTTGAAGCGTTGTCATCCAGCAGAAGCTGATTGGTTGAGCTGATGTTGATCTTCAGGTGTGATGAAGCTCTCTGTCAGTCCTCTGTCCTCCTCTGGACAAACACCCTCTGAGTGGAGACAGCATGTCTCTACCTGGACATTGTTTACTGAATCATAGAGAGAACTTCATTTCACCATCAAACACACTGAAACACCTTTAATTAAAGTCTTCACTGCAGGCATTAGACAAGTGTGGACAGACAGGCTGCAGCTCGACAGGTTGGTGAAGGCAAACAGGTGTGAGGTGGTGATTCTGGTTTTCTGCTTCACAGTACAAGTATCACATCTAAAGTTCCTTAGTGGAGAAACTGGGGCTAAGATGTCAGGGTATGCAGACGTAAACAGTGACAGTAGGAATGGGTCGGCGTCGTGGTGCAGCGGTGCAGTGGTCGGCATGTCACCGCTCAGTTAGAAGGTTCTGGGTTTGAAGCCTCCGGCCTTTCTGTGAATGTTCCTCCTGTGGAGGCTCCAGTTTCTCCAACCATCATAACATGCATTAGCTTCATTCTCCTGCTCCAGCAAAGTGCTGTCTGTGACACACCTGTGACACACCTGTATGTTTTTATTAATGTGAAGATTTTATGCGTCCTAATTGTTGGAATTTAAATGTCCGATGTTGTGGCTCATAACATCCAACTGTGACTCTTCTGTGTGTCTGATGGGTCGTCAGGTTACTATGGAGATGAGATGAACGCCATCATCCTGTTCACCTCCTGCTACCTGCCGGAGAACACGGTGGAGGACTACGAGTATGTCATGGACAACCTGTTCAGGTGAGCTTGGTTTTGTGTGTTTGGGATTTCAAAGACATTTCTGACACTTTGTAGAACATCAGTCACACAGAACGTGACTACCTGCTGATCAAACAAACAGATCATTGTATTAAAGTCGATGAGTGACGGTCACAGCAGAGGACGAGGAAGAGGACGAGGAAGAGGATGAGGATGAGGAAGAGGAAGTGAAGCAGAGACTGAAAGCAGCTGAAGTGGAACTGATGGTTAAACACAAATGAAACACAGTGTGTTTGTTTAGTTGTTTGTTTATTCGTTTGTGTGTGTGTGTGTGTGTGTGTGTGTGTGTGGTGCTGCAGGTACATTGTGGGGACGTTGGACCTGATGGTTTCAGAGAACTACCTGCTGGTCTACCTGTGTGCCATGGCTCCCAGAAACAAACTGCCAGCCATCAAATGGCTTCACCAGTGCTACACGTCCATTGACAGGAGGTACAATAGCTTTATTCACTAGGACAGCTCTGTGGGGTGGAGCTGTCACAAACTCTCTGGAATAAATGTCCTGTAAATGTCAGAAGAGACTAAACTGTCATTTCTAGGGCATAAACATCAGAGAGGACAGCTTGTTTCCATGGCAACAGAGGTGTCACTTGTGTCTCGTCTCTGTTCAGGCTGAAGAAAGACCTGAAGGGGCTGCTGGTCGTCCATCCTGCCTGGTACATCAAAGCTCTCATCACAGTGGTCAAACCCTTCATCAGGTCTGCAACAAACACACACACACACACACACACACACACACACACACACACACACACACACACCCCTATCTCTGTTTACCTCGGTCAACCACTCAGTACCCACAACCATGTGCAGAGGCCAACCACTCAGCAACATGGAGGCCATGGAAACCTTCTGAAATGTCCCAGAATCAGAATCAGAAGAAGCTTTATTGCCAAGTACGATTTTACACATACAAGGAATTTGTTTTGGTGAAGTTGGTGCAGACACATCTACTAAAAATAAGCTATTAATGAAGTAAAAAATATAACAATATAAATATATATACATAAGTCTGTTTTTTTAGAAAGAAGTCCAAGCTGAGCGTTAATGTAACACATAGAGTTGTGTCTATGTCAATGTGACAAGATGAGGCCGAGGTGGAGTGTGAAGAGTGTCGGGGGGGTTCCGGGCCTTGTTGATAAGGCTGACAGCAGACGGGAAAAATCTGTTGGACTGATGGACCGCAGCCTCCTGCCAGAGGGGAGTGTCTGAAGAGTTTGTGTCCGGGGTGAGAGGGATCAGCCTGCAAGCCTGAGTTCTTCCTGTAGTCCACAACCATCTCCACTGTCTTTAGAGCGTTGAGCTCTAGGTTGTTCTGGTTGCACCAGTTCAGGGCGACGGGTCTGAAGTTGTTAAGTCCTGTGGTCCTTGGCTTCTTGGGAACAGGGATGATGGTTGAAGATTTGAAGCAGGCTGGCACGTGAAATGTCTCCAGTGAGGTGTTGAAAATGTCTGTGTACACTGGAGACAGCTGATCAGCACACTGCTTCAAGGCGGATGGGGAGACAGAATCCAGTCCAGCTGCTTTCCGGGGGTTCTGTCTCCTGAAGAGTCTGTTGACGTCCCTCTCATGGATGGAAAGAGTCGTCACTGAGGTGGGTGGGGAGGGGGAGGTGGGCATTGGTGGAGGTGACTGGAGCTGGAGCTGTTCAGAGGTGTCGTGGGGGATGGTTGCTGGACTGTCCCTTTGTCTTTCAAAGCGGCAGTAGAACTGGTTCAGGTCGTTGGCTCGGCGTCGATCGTTGATGGAGTCGGGGGCTTTAGGCTTGTAATTGGTGATCTGCGTGAGCCCTTTCCAGACAGACGCAGTCGTTAGCAGAGAACCGGTGTTGGAGCTTCTCAGAGTACAGTCCTTTAACCTCTTTCACCGCCTTGCTAAACTTGTGCTTCGCCTCTTTGAATCTGTCTTTGTCCCCACTCCTGAAGGCCTCTTCCTTTGCCAACCTTAGCTGCCTGAGTTGGGCTGTGAACCAGGGTTTGTCATTGTTGTAACTCACCCTGGTGCGTGATGGAACACAGCAGTCCTCACAGAAGCTGATGTAGGACGTCACAGTCTCCGTGTACTCATCCAGACTGTTGGTAGCAGTCCTGAACACATCCCAGTCAGTAGAGTCCAAACACGCCTGGAGATCCTCCACAGCCTCACTGGTCCACTTCCTTGCTGACTCTACCACTCTACGGAAGAAACTCATTTTGGCCACTTGTAGCCCACTAAGTAACCTCTTGCCATGCTACACAGTACCAACACTGTGAAAATGTAAAGGGGGACCTAACTTGTTAGCAACCAGCTGCCAGCTACCAATGCCATCCTCTGAAAATATAAAGAGTTACTGTGTTAGCAGCCTGCTAGCAACCGGGTATCTGTGCGACACGGAGCAAAATGTCCTCAAAGTTACTGTTGAATGATTCTCTATTGCCCACAGTGAGAAGTTCGGTAGGAAGATTCGGTTCATCCAGAGTCTGCAGGAGCTGTCTCAGGTCATCCCCACAGATAGACTGCAGATCCCAGATGCAATACGCCAGTAAGAACCCCGGGTCTACTGACTCTGCTCTGACTCTACTGTTGTTCCACTGATCCTTGACTTCAACCAGCACTATTCCACAAACTGGTTCAACCATCTATTGACACTCACTCTCCCTTTGCCTTACCTCGCTCCTTTATGTCAGTTCACTTCACCACACTTCATTTTACTTTACTGTTGTCTGTAAATTACTGATGCACCGTGTTGATAAACCCTCTCTAATCCAGGGTAGATGAAGAGTTCACTTCACTTCCCTGTTACAGCACTTTGTAAACTGATCTTAAGTTAAATTAGAGATGAACCCTGTTAATAAACCCTCTTGGCTTCCTGTCCCTGCTCTAATCTCCTGCAGATGTGGGGAACTCATTGCATCTCACCAAACTCCACTTGCCTTAACTTCACCTCACTGTTCTCTGTAAACAGCTAATGTTTAGTTAAGTAACTGATGAACCTCATCTCTTGTATTCCTGCAGCTTTGATGAGAAGTTGAACAGATGACAATCACAGACTGAGAGTTTGGCAGACTGGATGGATTCTCAAGGACAAAGTCATCAGGATTTTTATGAACCTCTCAGCCAGATGACCTTTGACCTCTTTCCTGTACAGAAAAAAAGGTTTATTTATACTGTCTGTCTTTGAATCAGGGGACGGTAAGTTAAACATCTGGTTCTCCTGCAACTTCAGACTCATTTCACCCCCAAACTGCTCAGAAAATCTGCTGGATTTTATTGTTCTTACTCTCCTGATAGTCCTGTTGCTGTCGGGACTCCTGTTTGTTCTAAGACTCCTGTCCCTGCTGGGACTCTGGTTTCTGCCAAAACTGCTGTTTGTGCTGGGACTCCTGTCCCTGCCCCTGCCAGGAGTCAGGTTCTAGTTGGGACTTCTGTTCCTGCTGGGATTCCTGTTTGACTATGCCACACCAAACCTGATGACCTTGGAGACCCCTCAAATTTTTTTCCTCCTTTTTCACACAATGTCACATTCTGTTTCTGAGCTACGTTTGGTTGAAATGTTGCTTCTAATTTTCCAGCACTGCGTCACACACGTGGGTGGTTTGTCTATAATCACTGAACACTCAGAGACTCCACCCCTCACCCTGTGTTGAGGACAGGTAGATGGAACTTGGTATAACAGCTGGGAGGAAACATCTCATTCTAAATAGCACTTGGTTCTTTGTTGGAAGCCCAAGAACAGTCCGAAGCAATCTTCAGTTCACAGTCAAAGTATTTATTGAGGTCACATATAAAGTGATGCAGCGCTGGTCTCAGAAAGTCAGAGTTCCCTGAGGATCTCAGCCAGAATGAGCCCAGTTGTCATACAAAAGTTCACATTTATCATGTTGGGTTTGACCAAACCCAGTACAATAATCAGATATACGTTACAGGATATAATTGGTCAAGGCGTGAATGCCAGATCTAAGTGCAATAGACATCACAAAAAGAGAAGAGGAGATGAGACTGTCAACAACCAGAGTGCCACCTGCCTTTTTGTTATGAGAAGTGGCTCTCACCAGCCATGTTATCCTTACGGCTCTAGGCAATGAAGGACATTCATGTAGGCTAAAGATCAGAGAATGAGAACACATGAAATGACCATAAAGGGCCTGATCATTACAATACTCTCTGTGGATCTGATCTGGAATCTGAAGCTGTGGTAGGAAAAGACTGTGTGTCTTTAAATGAACATGCTAATATCTGATTCAGGGCCATAGAGGTAAGCAGGGACACTGAGTACTGAACAAACTGCAGCTATGTTGAAAATGAATAAAGTAACTAATGTCAGTTGGAGGCATTTTCCTTTAAAGTTCTGGAGTTTGGGTTTATTGTTCACCACCATCTAAAGAAAAAGAAAGAAGTTTAAGGTTTTCTCACTCACTTCAATCGGTCGGTTTGATCACAGCAGCTGGACATGAACAAGTAACAGCACATTGAAGCAGTGTTTTACATGTAGCTGTAATAAAAGCACTGATTTAACCTCCTTAACAAAAGTTGTTTTTAACACTATAAAACTTTTTAATCCTCCTCATTTGTTAGCACGCTGTTTAACTGACAGACTGAGGCTGACGCTAACAGGTCCCAGGCCACAATACCATGCTAACAGACAGAGGCTAAGGCTAATCTGTCCCAAGCGAGGATATCATGCTAACAGACTGAGGATAAAGCTAAAGGGTCCCAGGTTATGATATCATGGTAACAGAGTGAGGCTAACATGTCCCAGGCCTGGATATTATGCTAACACACTGAGGCTAAAGCTAAACAGTCCCAGATTATGATATCATGGTAAGAGACTGAGGCTAAAGCTAACATGTCCCAGGTTATGATATCGTGGTAACAGATTGAGGCTAAAGCTAGCAGGTTATGATATCATGCTAACACACTGAGGCTAAAGCTAAACAGTCCCAGATTATGATATCATGGTAAGAGACTGAGTCTAAAGCTAACATGTCCCAGGTTATGATATCGTGGTAACAGATTGAGGCTAAAGCTAGCAGGTTATGATGTCATGGTAACAGATTGAGGCTAAAGCTAACATGTCCCAGGTTATGATATCGTGGTAACAGATTGAGGCTAAAGCTAACAGGTCCCAGGCTAGAATATCATGCAAACAGACTGAGGCTAATAATGTGGTATGATAAACTCATTGGTGTTATGTAACTACTGCTGTTACTTACTACTGTATGTAGTTTGCTAGTTAGCAGGACATGCTAAACAACAGCTTATGTTAGATAAACAGACTAATAGATTCCTTACACTTTTATTCGTGTTGGAAAGAGAAAATGTCTCTTCCTACAGCTCTATTTTTCATTCTGGGTGTGAACTAGTTTGCCTCCAGTATGAACACGGCAGGTAAACACAGGTGAGCTTGGTTATCAGTTACTATACTGGAAATTATTAGGAATTGACAGAACTGTAAAATAAAGTGTTACTCAAACATTGTCATGGAATCAAGTCCAACAGAGAAATGAGCTAAAATCACATTTGTGCGAGTCTTTGGTTCATTTCTTCACTGAGGCCACATAAACAGATATTAATAGATGGTTTATTGTTGTTGTCCTGCAGCAGCTGGACACTGAACCAGTTTCTATTCTCACTCTGATGACTCCACTGTTCACTCACTTATTTATGGCCCGCCAGCTACAGCCCCCCCCACCCCCCACCCCCCCGTGGCACGAGCTGCCCACGCATCCTCTCTGCGCTCTGATTGGCTACCTTCGACCAAACAGTCCATGCTCACCAATCATAGAGCTCCGTGCTCCGGGACCTGCATGTCCACACTCTGAGCACCTGCTAGTCCATGAGAGGTAAGGGGACACCCGGACACCCCCCTCCCCCCCCCCCACGGGTATAAAAAGTGTTTACTGACAGAAACACCGAAACCAGCGTCCACGAAGCCGCTTAGATTCATTAAAACTGACTCTCTTTCATTTGTCTTACATATATTGCATGACATTTTTTTTTTAAATTTATTTTTGATTGATCCAAAAAAACTGGCAATTATTCTCTTTTTTAAATTAGAGTTTTACTTTCTGTCAAATGGCATTTCGACTGTTTTGTTTTTAATTTTCACATAATTTCGCCATTATCACTGATCACTGTGTAACTCTCAGCGTCATCAGCAGGCCGCCATTTCTCTACGTCATGGTTCTGTTTCCGGTCAACAAACTCAAAGTCTTCCAGCTGGTCTTCTCGGACCCCGCCAGGTCCTTCTACAGCAGTGGGGACAAACTGTCCGGCTCTGTGCAGCTGGAGGTGGATCAGCCCTGCAAGGTGACTGGCCTCAGGGTCACCGCCGCGGGCTGCGCCCGCGTGGACCACCGCGGTGGGAAGAACCGCAAGAACCGAAGCCAGGAAGTGGAATACCTGAAGTATGAGGAGGAGCTGAGGCTGGAGGAGGCGCTCACTAAAGGTACGGAGGAGGGCTGGACTGAAAGTTTAGACACAAAATCAGACTGAAAACATAAAAAAAAACTACATTTCACATGATCCATAAAGAGACGTCTGATATGATAAACAGGTCCCATTATCGTCTTAACGACCACTCAGATCCATTCATACACAGGTGGCACGGTCTCACCTGTGCATTATACACACACACACACACACAGGTGACTAAAGAGCCAGTTGAATCATGACTGAACATGTTTAAACACAGGGACAGAGTCAAACTGTTATTACCTCAACACGTACTTTTGTCTGTTATTCCGTCATTAAAGTCACAGAATCGTTAAAAGCAGCTGAATTTGAGTCAGTTTTTCTTGATTTAATTTGTCTGATTCTGACATTTAGTTTTAGAAAATCTTTGAAACAAGTTGATGTTTGTGAGAAATTTCAGGACTCAATAGGAGACACAAAGCCCCTGATGGCCTGAAATGTTTGCAGTGTTGAAAATGAAATGATGTTTTCAGTGAAGACGACAAAAGAAGATGTGTGAAAGGATTTAGATCAAAGTGTATGAAAGAAGCCATCTGCTTCGTTTTGGCTGATCTGATGCAGTTTTAGATTCAGGACGGTTCAACATTTCATACAGCAGCTTTTAGTCTGATGTGATGGATGCTGAGCAGAAGACGGGAAACTGATCATGTGACTGCGTGGAAACTGAACCTCGGGCTCGGTGTCGCTGCCTTGCTCATTAACACTCTGTCTTGGTCCTCAGGTGCAGACGGCTGCTTCCTGCTGCAGTCTGGTAAAACTTACAGCTTCCAGTTCGGCTTCGAGCTGCCTGCAGCTGGGTGAGACTCACTGATGGATTACCGGGGATCTGATCACTTATTGATTAGAGATCTGGTCACTGTAGTGGATCCTGATGTGTCCTCTGGTCTGGTTTCAGGCGTCTGGTGTCGTCCTACAAAGGAAAGTTCGGTTACGTCCGTTACTACGTGCGGGCGGTGCTGGACAGGCCTTCCCAGCATGCTTTGCAGTGTGAGAGGGAGTTTGAGGTGGAGGAGCCACTGGACGTGAACCGGCCCGACCTGCTGGTACGTAAAAACACAGTTTTTAACTGAAATAAGATTTAGTCTTTAATCAGTTCCTTCAGTTTCACGTCAGGCGTTAAGACATCAGTTTAAAACTTCCTGCTGCTTCAGCTTTTATGAACCTAGCGGAGTGTCATCGCCGTGACGTGTCGACAGTTACCACACAACCAGAACTGAGTTAACGGTTCCACAGTTTTTCTTACATAAACACAAGTTAGAAATGGAGCCGAACTTAAAAGAATTTAACAAACTAAACTCAGGATTGGCCGATTGTCAGCAGCTCGTCTGCTGATCACAGCGGCGGTTCGGGTCCTGACTCATGTCTCATGTCAAAGTGTTCATGATGAAGACACTGAAGACCAAACTGCTCTGACCAGGTCACAACCTCCAAGGTGATTGACCCACAATCTGTCAGTCAGTCACAGCTGGAGGACGACCAATCAGGCCTCTCATTGATACTTATTAATACTTCCATCAGTCTTTTGCTAACAGATGGATCCAAAACTGAGGGCAAAGTTTGTGTAAACACCCAGAAAGTGATATTCAAGAACAGACCTTTATGTTCTGGAACCATGTAGATCTGCAGCTCAAGAAACTGATCTCAGTTCAGGCTTGAAAAATGTAGTGAAGTGTTTCCTGTTTGCCTCCTCATGCATCTGATTCTGAGTCATTGCTCTGTTGTGTTTTACATTTTTTATGTTTGCGTGTACGTTGCTGCCATCTTGATCAGGGCTCCTTTGAAGGACTTACCTGGTTAAAGGTGTAGTAATTAACGGTCTGAGATCAGTGTCAGACGATAATGATAGAGACTAAGCTGCCTGCAGGTAAGAGGTCTAAACCCTCACAGACCAGCTGACTCTGTCCTCCATCAGGCTCCAGCTGCAGCCTCCAAACAGAAGAAAGTCACCTGCATGTTCATCCCTGACGGCCAGGTGTCCATCAGCGCTCAGATCGACAGGAAGGGATTCTGTGAAGGAGAAGAAATCAACATCAACGCCAAGTTTGAGAACACCTGTTCACGTATCGTAGTGCCAAAGGCCGCCATCATCGCCAAACACTCATACGTCGCTGACGGACGCACCAAGGTGATGCATGGATACGAGGATCACTTCCTGTCTGTCAGTGGGACAAGACTTCTCTGTGGTTGAAAGAGAAGATCTGACCTTGTTTATTTTCTTTAGGAGTTGCGCCAGAAACTGACGGCGGTTCGAGGAAACCACATCATCTCTGGAATGTGCGATATGTGGCAGGGGAAGACCATCAGAGTCCCCAAACTGAAGCCGTCGCTGCTCAGTTGTGACATCATCAAGGTGGACTACACCCTCATGGTGAGTCGTGGTTGATGACAGCAGCACAGGTTAATACTAGAGGTCTTCACGGACCTGTCTCACATAGACCAGAGCGTCCATCTGGATCCGCTCAGGTATCAGACATGTTGATACACAGACCCGCAGAAATGCCACCGGACACCACCAGACCTGAGCGAACACACCTTGGACTAGGCCTGACTCGGGTCCTGGTCTGGTCTTGTAGGGTTTTTCAAGCAGTCGAACTGTGCTGGAACAGCATGAGTGTTTTCCACCACACAGCACATCCAGGTGAAGCGGTCCACCTGAAACTGTACAACAGCAATATAACTCAGAGAGACAGAATAAAATGGAACAAGCTGATCAGAGATCAGATGTCAAGCTTCACCTCGTCCCCCCAGATCTACCTGCACATCCCTGGCAGTGAGAAGCTGATCCTGGAGCTGCCTCTGGTCATCGGGACGATCCCTTTCAGCGGCGTTGGCAGCAGGACCAGCAGCATGAGCAGCCAGGCCGGATCCCTGAGCAGCTGGTCCTCCTTCCCCTCGGCCCCCCCCAGCTACAGTAACATCCACAGAGACCTGAGAGGGGGCGGCCCCCGCACCCCCCTGCTCTACGACTATGATGGAGGCGAGGATGACGAGGAGGAGGACAGGGGGCTCTTCATGAGAGCACCTGAGCAGCAGTACCCCCCTCCCCCCGCATACAGCGAGGTGAGACAGGTTTGGTTTGACGTCATCACTTCTCATCTTTCACATCTCACTTTATCTCCTTTTATTCGATTTGCCTCCTTAAGACAAAACGAGATGAGAGATTCAGAAAGTGACCTGAGACATGAAAGAGGACATGAAGCGAGACAACATGACACGATGGAAAAAGAGGAGCTTGTTCGTCTAAGCTTCCTTTGTTTGTTGTCTTCAGGTCGATCAGGACGCCGTTAACCCTCCTCACGTCGTTCAGGTCTTCTGAGGAGGACTTCCTGTCCAACCACATGGTTCCGCTGCCGAGACGTGACTGAACTCCTGAAGCCTGAGCTCGCCTGCCCTGTCCGCCATTCTCGGGACTGTAGGTTGAGCTCTGCGCTGACGACGACTCAGGAGTTTCCTGACAGTGACTCAGCGTGTTTTCGCACTTTGTTAAATACAGAAGAAAAGTGTTCTTTTGATATTTGCTGTTTTTTTACGACTGTAGTTCCACAAAGTTACACTTGAACATTTGATGTAAATAAGAGCAGATGTTTATTTTTATACACAAACAATAAATCAGTCTAACGTGACGCTTGTCGATGTCAGTGTGTTTCACTGAGGTCTGATGTGTGATTTAACAATAATATTCTTAATTTACAGCAACTTTACATTTATTAAAAGGAACCCTCTGTAGTCGACCTGCCATCAAAAACAGTCATAACAGCCCTAAAGACGTTGTTACCTCAGCTCTCCCAGAATGCACTGCTGCACTGTCACATCATGGAAAGTTATTCAGCTGCCAACGTGCAAAAAAGCCAACCATAGATAACAATTTGTAATGTGGTCATCAGACAGCAGCAGAAATAAATGCAGCTGATCAGAACAAACAACAACACGGTGCTTTCTGGACTGTCAAAGGTGTGAACGGGACTCGTTCACACAAACCACCATTATAATGATCATATGATGATGCAGTAATTTAACCGAGGCCATGGTAGCAGAGTGAGTACTTCTGATACTTTACATACATGTAGTTGATGATACTTCTGTACTTTTACTGTGTGTGTGTGTGTGTATGTGTGTTGTATCAGCAGTGTAATCTGACTCTGTTGTTTACTCAGACTGCAGCTGCTCACATCTCTTCTTTCTGACCTCTGACCTCTGACAGCAACACACTGGAACTGCACAGGTACTGGATACACACACACACATACATACATACATACATACATACATATATGTGTGTGTATATGTGTGTGTGTGTATATACATACATACATACATACATATATATGTATGTGTGTGTGGGTATGTATATGTGTATATATCTTGACTCTCACTGGCCAGCAGTTGACCCCAGGCTGCATGTGATTGCTGGAAGCCTATTGGTCAGTCTCTCAGAGTGTGAGTGAACACCTGAGTCAGCACCAGCACTCAGATTCCTCTTTGTGTCTCTGCATTTAGCTCTGAGTCACTGAAACACTGCATGCGATGATAATTAAAGAAAAATGAATCAACTCAGTCCCATCAAACATTCAGAGAGAGAGTGAGTCACAGAAAGCCTTTCCAAAATAAAAGTATATAGATAGAGGTATGATTAGATTGTGTCAGCAGGAAGTCGACCTCGGATCAGATAGAATGGATTTCCTGGAAGAACATGAGACACACACACAGACAGATGGACAGACAGACGGTCTGTGTGTGTCTATATCTGGACATGGAACAGAACATTTCTGTGTCCTGACTTGTTCTCGCAACTAATGATAGAAAGTCTACGTTTACGGGGTGCAGAGTTCATCACAAACAACATCCCAATGATTTATTTATTCTTACAGTCTGAACAGAAGTAGACTTAAACATGTAGTGTTTCTCCTGATGGTGGCGCCAGAGGGCCTGAGGAAGAGGCCGACGCTGGTCAAACACCTTCAGTCTTCAGGGTTCGGTCCGATGGCGGTGGGAGTCCACATCCAGCAGAGTCTCCTCGCGCTCGGGGCACACCTGACGTGCAGTTCACGTGCGCTGGCGGAAGGAGACGCGCATCACCATGGAGGCCAACCAGAGGAGGCCGCGCTGGTTTCCATGGCGACACCTCCGCAGGATTTCACCTGAGCATGTGATGTCCCTGACGATGTCCAGCCCGTTACCTGAAGAGGAGCTGAACGGTGGCTGTGGTCTCTGGTTGGAAGGAGAACCTGCAGACTGTCACCTGACACTCCTGTACCAGGTGTAACACACATACCTGTTACCTCCCAGGTCTTCACAGGTGATTTATATTTTGAGCAAGTGAACAGCAACACATGAAGTCACTTTGCTGTGGAACTTCGGAGAAACTCCATCATCCAGTCGTTCAGCGTCTGATCAGGTGTCGACTGATCATCGCCACAAGAGTGTCAAAGCAGAGTTAAACAGGTGTGTTTGGATCAGTGACTCTGATCCAAACACACCTGAGATGAGTCTGGACCATCTCCACTGACAGCTCCCATCCTTTCAGGCCATTGGAGGATGCAAACAGGAAGTGTCATGTTTCCATATTTGTTTACATGAAGTCAAGTTTCATCTGCTGAGTTAGCCGTTAGCAGCTCTGTCTGGCACTGAAGACAGCGTCTTGGTTGTCTGGTTTCCAGGTGGATTTCTGGACGTCCTCATGAACGGCTCATCTCAACCTGTAGGTACCTTCAACAGTGACTGACCTCATGGCCTCAGAGTGGGACTCTCAGGAGGACAGCGCCAGCGCCTCACGACTCCAGGTGGAGGTCAGCAGGTGGAGGTCTGTAACTTTCCTGTTTGTGTTACTGCTGCATTTTCTTCAGTGAACTTTTTTCACTCTGAGACGTAAAACAAGCAAAGTTGATTGAAGTTTCAGGCTGCAGCCAACGATTCTTTACATTATTGACTGATGTGATGTTAGAAATCTGCTCAGTCTTTGAACGCACCTAAATTCTGTCTATAATTAACTGCATAATTCCACATTCATGAGTCATTTGACTTAAGTTTGACTAAATTCAACCCAAATATAGAAACAAGCACTTGAACTGTCAATATGTTGAGTTTTGTGTTATTTTTATTGATTATTGTGACTTTTACCAAATGATTTGACTGCTGATCAACTGATCAGACTAGGTTTGTGTCACTTCCTGTTTATTTAATGCAAACACATGTTGAGCTCATGCAGCTGCACTTTATCGTCAAGCAAAAACATATAATTCACTTCTTTCCACAACAACGATAAAACAGTGAAACTTTGATACAAAAGGTTAAAAAGACGCATCAGGAAGTCCAACGTCTTCACGTCTTCTGAGCTTTCAGGGACACTTTTAAGAGAGACGAACACATGATCAAATCCCGAGTCAGGCGCCAAGCGGATGTGTGTGCGCTCAGCGCCGGTGTTTCAGTAAATAGCCTCGTCCATGTTGTCGTCGCTGTCGCCTCCAAACTCCTCTCCGTTATCGAAGTAGGACATGACGTAATCCGTCTCCTGCAGACAGGAAACACAAGTGAGCGCGTCCACCTTAAAACCTCTGTCTGCTTCATGACACGCTGACATCGTGGACAGTCTGTCTCCTGCACACATCTGACCGTCATCCATCTTTGTCTCATCACGTTAGTAACACTCTGCTGAGTCATTACTGAAGGTCTCATGACTCGTTTCCTGTCACCTGAACCGCTGTGTCATCACAGGTGAAGCAGCAGTAACAAGCACTGCCGAAGCTTTAGAGTAACTACTGGAATAAGCTTTATTTAAACACCTCTTTCTGAACAATGTCACAAAGAGCTGGAGTCACCAAACACCGCCGCCGCCGCCGCCTGACGGTTAAAACTATAAACCGGCACGAAAACGACCGACACACACCGCCATGTTTACAACTTCCGCTCTGCACACAGCAAACCTAAAACTGCAGCAGTCACAGGTGATTAAAGGTGCGCTGAGTGGTCGAGGAGACAGACGGTCAACATCAGTGTCTCCTCTTCACACTGTGACGACACGTTAGGTGACACGTTCAGAGGACGTCGACAAGAAAGACTGAGCGCACCTTTACCTGTAGACAGGTGGACAGTGTCTACGTACACACCGTCATGTCTGTGAACGCGACGTCTCACCTATGATGTCTTTTAAAGGAGCTCTCCGACCAATCATCAATCAGCGGGACACTGAACATTAATGTGTCTCATCAATTAATATTTGATCGTTAAACTCTGATCACATCTGATCGAACATCAATATTGATCCGAACAGACTGAACATCAGTAACAGCTGATGAGTGAACACAAACCAAAGTCCATTCAGAAAAACACAGTTTAAGAACATCTCACCTCCTCAAACTCCTCCTCATCGTACTCCTCCTCTCCTTCCACCTCCTCCTCCTCCTGCTTCTTCTTCTTCTCTTCTCCCTCCTCCTCCTCCTCCTCTCCTGAGCTCCCCCGCTCCTCCTTCTTCTCCAGAGTCTGACACACAGGTTAAGGTGGAAAGGTTCAGTTAAGGTGGAAAGGGAGTGGCACGCAGGTTAAGGTGGAAAGGTTCAGTTAAGGTGGACAGGGAGTGGCATGCAGGTTAAGGTGGAAAGGTTCAGTTAAGGTGGACAGGGAGTGGCACGCAGGTTAAGGTGGAAAGGTTTGAGCTGCAGATTGTGAGTCTGCCTCAGATCTGGAGTGGGAACAGGGAACGCTGCCTCTCCAGGTCTCTTCTGGACTCAGGGGACAGGAAACCTTCTACAGTTTGTCTCACCTCCAGTTTGAGAAGCACTTCCTCTTTCTCTTTGACTCTCTTCTTCTTCTGACCCGACTGAACTTTGTCAGAGTGACAGACGACCGCCAACACACCTGAGAGACACAGAGCAGGAGATCAATCGCTCATCAATCAATCACCTCAGAGCAGTAATCGTCCATCCATCAACCATTACTCCGTAAAGCAGTTCCACAAGCTGTTAATAAAGTTTGTTGAAATGTGTGACATCAGTCCAGGACTTCCTGTCCTGATGACCTCTGACGTCTACTCTACAACTACTGGTTCTTTGAATACAACTTTTTTTACACAACAGACTCAGCGGAGCTGTGATTGACAGTCCTGAGCGGCTGCTGCGGGCGTGTTGTTTCAGGTACAGGTGAAATGATTTCATCACTTCCAGGAAGTCGGGCTGGTGGAACAGACTGTTTAGCACTGTACTGCGTCGCGTGTACTGCCTGTACTCTGTGTACTGCGTTACTGTGTACTGCGTGTACTCTGTGTACTGCGTTACTGTGTACTGCCTGTACTCTGTGTACTGCGTGTACTGTGTACTGCCTGTACTCTGTGTACTGCCTGTACTCTGTGTACTGCGTGTACTGTGTACTGCGTGTACTCTGTGTACTGCCTGTACTCTGTGTACTGCCTGTACTGTGTACTGCGTGTACTCTGTGTACTGCGTGTACTGTGTACTGCGTGTACTCTGTGTACTGCGTTACTGTGTACTGCCTGTACTCTGTGTACTGCATTACTGTGTACTGTCTGTACTCTGTGTACTGCGTGTACTGTGTACTGCGTGTACTCTGTGTACTGCCTGTACTCTGTGTACTGCGTGTACTGTGCACTGCGTGTACTGTGTACTGCGTGTACTGTGTACTGCGTGTACTCTGTGTACTGCGTCGCGTGTACTGCCTGTACTCTGTGTACTGCGTGTACTCTGTGTACTGCCTGTACTCTGTGTACTGCCTGTACTGTGCACTGCGTGTACTGTGCACTGCGTGTACTCTGTGTACTGCGTCGCGTGTACTGCCTGTACTCTGTGTACTGTGTACTCTGTGTACTGTGTACTCTGTGTACTGCGTGTACTGTGTACTGCGTGTACTCTGTGTACTGTGTACTGTGTACTCTGTGTACTGTGTACTGTGTGTACTGCCTGTACTCTGTGTACTGTGTACTCTGTGTACTGTGTACTGTGTGTACTGCGTGTACTGTGCACTGCGTGTACTCTGTGTACTGCGTCGCGTGTACTGCCTGTACTCTGTGTACTGTGTACTCTGTGTACTGTGTACTCTGTGTACTGCGTGTACTGTGTACTGCGTGTACTCTGTGTACTGTGTACTGTGTACTCTGTGTACTGTGTACTGTGTACTCTGTGTACTGTGTGTACTGCCTGGACTCACCGTCTCTGGCAGGTTTCCTGACGTGGACTCGGAGCTCTTTGGGGAATCTCCTCCAGTCTGAAACAACAAAAACTCTTATTGTTGCTGTTGTCATAATAATCTAAATATTAATAATAATAATAATAATAATGATGAGAATAATGTGCGCTCGTCATTTCAGAGGGCAGCAGATGTCAAATTATTGATGATGATAAGTCTGATCAATGATCAATCATCTGATTACGACAGATTATTGATAACTGATGTGTGAAAACATCATCTGAGAGTTTACAGCTGCAGTGATCAATGATTTGTTTCATCTGCAAAACATCAGACGCCATGTTTCTGTACTCATCATCCTCATCTTCATCATCATCATCATCGCAGAGTCACCTGGAGTCCAGTCCGTCTGTCCGTCTGTCTGCTCGCTGAGGTGATATTTATCAGAGTATCTCTCCACATCTGCACAGGAAACCCACAAACAAACCTTCAAAATAAAAGCTGGCAGCAAAGTGATCATTCCTGATGTTTGTGATTGATCAGCTGATGACCTGCAGAGTGAAGTCAGCTGATCCAGGTGTGTGTGTGTGTGTGTGTGTGTGTGTGTGTGTGTGTGTGTGTGTGTGTGTGTGTGTGTGTGCGTGCGTGCGCGTACCTCTGTGTGCAGCAGCTGGTTGGATGAAGTATGGCAGACTCCTCATGGCTCCTCTGAACTCCTGTTTGAGAGCTAACAGGTACTCCACCTCCTCCCCACCTGCCAGGGGGAGGGGCTTCTGTTCCATCACCTGGACAGACAAACACACACACACACACACACACACACACAGACCTGAAAAACTGCCTGAATAATCTGGTAATAAGGTGCAGGTGTGTGTGTGTGTGTGTGTGTGTGTGTGTGTGTGTGTGTCTTTTACAGGAAACAGGGGTGTAGGTTGCTGGATGGATGGAGGTAAACTGTCTCCTCTGTTGATGCCGACTGACTCCACACTGAAACTCATCATCCTCCGGCCCCGCCCACGACCTCGACCCGCCATCACCCCCAGGACCAGACCAGACCAGACCAGACTGGGTGAGACTGGGTCAGCTGGGTCTGGGTGGAGCTGTAACTGGTTAGAGGTGAATCTGGATTCTGACAGAACAAAGAGAGAATAGAATAAAACCAGTTGGTCCAGGTAGAAGAAGAACACCTGTGGACAGTTCTCTGTGGTCCTCATAGAGGTCAAAGGTTAAAGCAAACAGTCTATGTGCAGACATCTGCCCTCAGCGGGTGTGCAGTCAGCAGCAGCGTGCAGGTGAGGTCAGCTCGTACACAGGTGCACATGTGGAACAAGAGGTGGAAACGTGTGACGTCAGTTATTTCAAACGGCGCTCAGCGCAGCTCTCGCTGATCGAACGGCGCCGGCCGCAATGGACTCGTGAAGCTGCTCCAGAGCTGAGCGAATGAGCCAATCGTGAGGCTCCTGGCTGTGCTGAAGAAACTGAGAAGACAACGGTCTCCTTTTCAAACTGGAGTATCAGATGTCCTGCGAGGACGCGTGAATATCTGGACGAGAATCAGCCGTTCAAACGCTGAGCGCTCACGGCGACCGGCAGCAGATCTGCACACAGAAGGTTTCAGGAGGAAAAGTCGACGTTGAGAGGATGTGAAGACAAACTCGTGGTGGCCATCGGACAGTGGACGCTTTGTCCTGATGTGGAGGACCACAGGACGCTGTTTCTGATGCCGATACTGACAGAGACAAGTTCACTCCGGGGTTTAACTGAAGAGACAGACATCAGGTCAACTCCCTCAAGTCATGTGATCATTTTTAGTTTTTGATCCTTCAGCTTGGCCTCAGGACATGAAGACCTCCACCCTTCTGTCCACTCAGTGCTCAACACTATCCTTCAGAAATACGAGGCCACCTCCACCCTGATGGAGACTCCACTGAGAGACAACGATGCTCTTAAAGCAGCAGGAAAACCCTCGGCAGCGTCCTCTGAGGACGACTCGGTCCAAACAGGAAATACAAGAATCCCGATTGTCCCTCAACATCAACACGCTGCTTCAACTGTCTCTGCCGCTGCCTTTGAGCAGGGCAGCATGTGAGGGTAGATTCTGATATCTCCACAGAATAGAAACCAAGTCCAGATCTGGTCTGTCACAGACTGTTTCTCAGTCCTGATCCACATTCACTGGTCAGAGAGACCACAGAGACATGTGAACCAAAGCCCGCTGTTGACCTGTGGATAGAGACTGAGGAGCATCTTCATCATCTGCCAAACAGGAAGCTGAAGACGAAGACAGTGAAGAAGACTGTGTCTGTGAAGACCACGCTGTGTATGGGCTGAGTACCAAACACCATCTCCTGGTCCTCACCTGAGCACCTGACTGATGAGGTGATGTGCAGCCAATCAGAGCGTTCCAGGGTTAAACGATAACTGACGATTCCTTCACTGTCAGATCTCAGCAAACTTTCAGACAAAACGACACGTGAACACTTTGACTTAACCTTTACTGCCCAAACCATTTGCTGAATGATGGAGACAATCGTCCGTTGGTTGGTCCAATCTCACTCTTACTAAATACAAAAGGTATAACGCTCAGTATGAGGCAAGCACAGTGAGGCTGACGGCAGGTCAGTGCTGACTTCTTCTATCAGTCTATGAATCTACCAAAGACTGACCGACGGTCCATGAAACCATCACAGACTGACCGACGGTCCATGAATCTATCACAGACTGACGGCCACACTGACCTCCTATTCCACCGCGGTCACTCCGCAAACACAGAAAAAACACACTGTTTGTTCTGTTGGCTGACTGTTAGCACAATTAGCTATTATCACGGTTAGCTGACTGTTAGCACAATTAGCTATTATCACGGTTAGCTGGCTGTTAGCACAGTTAGCGCTGTGCTGTTAGCCGGATGCATTTTCAACAGTGTTTCTGTCCGTCTTACCTTCACTTTGTCTGTACAGTTAAACGGTCCTCAGGTTCTTTCATCTTCATCTTCATCTTCACATCAGGCGGTTAAACTGAAACTGTTGAGTTTCCGAAGGATCATTCTGCAAAAACTGTGAAACATGTTTGTTTACATCACCCAGGGCGCCATCTCCGCCTCTTCTTCTTCGGTGTTTTACGGCCGCTTGTATCCATGATGTCGCATTACTGCCACCTTCCGGAATTATTCTCCATCTTTGTCCATTTTAATCGGAGACACTCGCGTCCTGTCAGAGTTGTCTCTCTAGTCCAGTCGTCCTTAGAAAACCACATGTCTGTTTACAGCTGACGTCTATAGGCAGCTGGTGGACTGCTTCTTTTTCCAGTTTGTCCGCTGTCTCGTTTCCCAGGACGCCTGAACGTGCCGAGACAAACACGATGTCATATATGCGTTACATTAACGCTCAACTTGGACTTCTTTCTGAAAAAACAGACCGTGCTTCCGGAAAATAACAAACAACAAAAAAACGGACTTGTGTATATATATTTAAATTGTTATATTTTGTGCTCTTATTTTAGTAGATGTGTCATACACCAATTTCACCACAACAAATTCCTCGTATGTGTAAAATCGTACTTGGCAATAAAGCTTTTTCTGATTCTGATTCTGATTCTGATTCTGATTCTGATTCTGATGTGTTTCCTCTGGCTAACTGTTCTGGAGTCAGCGCTCAGGCTTCATTCAGCAGCTGTCTCTTTCTTGATTCCTCCTCTTATTCTGTCCTTCTCCTCCTTTCCATCCATCCTTCCTTTCCTTCTCTTCTACCTCTTTCATTTTTCACTTCCATTTTTCCTTCATCATCTTTTCTTCCTTCCTCGCTCCCCCCTCCAGCAGCTCCCTATCGACCTCAGCTGTGACCCCCCTCCCCCGTCCTCCCGTCATTTGACCTCAGGGTCAATGTCACCTCATCCTCCCTCTGACCCCGCCCCCTCCCACCAGAGGCCCCGCCCCCGGCGTCCGTCACTGTGAGGTCAGTTTGAATCAAGTCTTCAGGAGGTTCGGCAGCATCTCGGAGCTTCAGCCAGAAGAATTTACACGTTTTTATTAAAAAGAGAGGAGCAACAGCAGCAGCAGCAGCAGCAGCAGAAGAAGAAGAAGAAGAAGAAGAAGAAGAAGAAGAAGAAGAAGAAGAAGTTTTATCATTTTCATGTTGGAACTGCTGGATGTTTAATTTTCTGATGATTTGGATTCAAAGTGAATGAACATGAAGATGAAGATGATGATGATGATGATGCTGTTGCTGCTGGGACTCTGCCGCTCAGGTCTGAACTCTTCATCTTTTATTACAGACATTCATCACACGCACAGAGGTATAGATGTGATAAAGAAAATTAGATTCGTATATTAATTATTTCTATATATTTCTATTATTTATTTTTTCAATAGGTAATTATAATAATGATGATACTTTAATTAGTGTTTGACATAAAAAAGACCAGAAAATACAAACTAGATTTATTTCACTGTGTTTTGTTATATGTCAGTATTAAGTTATTGACATATTTCTGAACATGATAAAAACAGAAGAAGACTCAGCTCTTCTTCTTCATCAGCTGTGAATGAAAACCTGCAGCAGAAGACAAACAGCAGCGAACTGAAGTGTTCATGAAACACAAGGTCCTCCTCCGACCAGCTGACATCTGCTGCTCTTATTCTGAAGGTTCAGTTTGGCGAATTAGCAGAATTTAGCTGAATTGATGGGTATGTTTTTTTTGTATTTCGGGTCTCAGAACAGTTTGGACTGAGGACTCGTCAGAGGACATTTCTCTGAAGACAAATGAAACAAGACAAACGACTCTGAGAAAAGAAAGCTGAAACTTTTCAGATGAAACCACAAAGTTTTTCCTGTTTTCACGTTGAGACAAAGATGCAAACAGACATCAGAGTTCATCAGCCTCGCTTTCATACAGACAGTCAGTGTGTACGTGAGTGCGCGGCTGTGTGTGTGTGTGTGTGTGTGTGTGTGTGTGTGTGTGTGTGTGTTCTTGTTCCTTTAAGAAACGTCAGGGTGTCTCATCGTCACCTGTGAGCTGCATTCAGCTGTCTGAAAGGTGATGGACAGATGAAGTTTGTTCAGTCTGAAGTACGATGACTCGTTGGCCGACGCTGTTCAGCTCAGACTGTGAAATCGTAGCAGATTGTAGCTTCGAGGTCCACACCAGGTCCACACCAGGTCCACACCAGGTCCAGGTCCGAGCAGGACCTGGCACCAGGTGTTTCAGACTGTCCTTGGACAGTTAGTGTGTTTGATGGATTTTGTTTCAGAGTCAAAGTTGAAATCAGGTTTACAGTCGAGGAGAATCAAGTCCGTACAAAAGAACGCTGACACCTGACAGCCAATCAGAGAGCAGGATTCTCCGCTGCTGGGCAGTAATTTAGTCTGCAGTCTGAATGGGAATAGAGTCACTGGAGGGGGTTTGACAGGTCCTTGAGAAAGTTCCCGAGGTCACTGGGAAGGTTTTGGTGAGGTTCTAGGTGTCCTGAAAGTGATTACTGTGGTCCTGGACGTAGACAGTGGTCCTTGAGATGCTGCCAAAGGGCCTTGAAGGTACCTCGTGTTATTGAAGGATGTCCAGGAGACCTTGAGGAGGTTTTGGGGTCTTTGAGAAGGTACCATAGAATCTTGAAGAGTTCCCTGGGGTACTTGAGGTTTCTCTCAGAGTATCCTTCAAAAGACAAGACAGCTGGACCTCCTTCAGATAACTTTATGAACACAGCTGTGCAGTCAGCGAGCTACTCTGTTAGCAGCAACATTACCCAGAGTTCCCTGCCGCTCTAAGTTTGATCTGTATTTGGTGTTTATTAAGTTGTCTTTTGTGGAAACAAACAAAACAACCAGATTATTACTGACTCGAATTTTGGAAAATCTTTGGACAAAGAGATTTTTTTTGGATGAGCTGTCCTCGATAAGAGACAGACAGACCAGAACCCCTCAGACAGGACAGAGGTGGATCTGATTGTCTCTGTTCCATCATCACACAGCAGGGACTGAGCAGGTTTTAACACCTGACAAGTCCGACTTCTCCCTGAGCTCTGATTGGACCAGAACGAAGCTGAAGTACAAGGTGACGTTCACATGAGTGTCAAAGCCGGAAACACTGAACCAAAACCTGAACCAGCCTTTAAGAGAACGTGGAGTCCAGAGAACGTGGAGTGAGTCCAGTCTGAACCAGAGCAGACATGCCGGTTCATCAGTGTTAAAACAGGAAGTGATTCAGCACATTCTTAATTGGATCTAATTAGACGATTAAAACAACACACTGACGTCTGTCCTGCTGTGTGTGTGTGTGTGTGTGTGTGTGTGTGTGTGTGTGTGTGTGTTAGCATGCATGTGTGCATCTCTCGACTGAGCCTTCGTCATCGTCTTCATCAGTGTGACCTCGTCTGTTTCTAATGAAGGATTTACTGCTGTTTGCCTTCCTTCGTCTGTGGGGGTGTTGTTCGGCATTCGGGAGGCTGGGGGTCTGTATGTGGGCGGGGGGGGGGGTCATAGATAAAAACCCCTCAAGTTCATGGTCAGAGTCGGGCGTGCGACAATACGCCACAGAGGGAGAGCGAGGGGGCGGAGCTTCAGGCCGCTGAACCTGAACCGAGACTCTCATGACCTTCAGAGGCCGAGGTCCCCGTGTGGAGGGGCCGAGAGGGATGAGGGATTTAGAGGGCAGGCCCAGGGGGGAGGGGGGCTGTCTGCTCCAGTGTTTTATATCCCCCCCCCCCCCGTGTATAATGAGGACCCAGATGGTGGACGAATTTAATCCTGAACATGCAGCCGGAGACACGTCAGAGTTCAGTTCACACAGGAAGCTGAATGATTCATCATCAGCTGATCAGACGGACTCACAGAGACAGGACTCCTGTCCTCATGCTGTCTGTCTGTCCTCATACTCTCTGTATGTCGTCATGGTGTCTGTCCTCGTGTCTCCTCTGTCACGTGGAGGGACTGGAACCTGCCAGTGTTGACGCTTGAATTGTGACCGCTGTTAGTTTGATTCTGGTGGACTCGTTGAATCCGGCCGTCAGGTGTGATCAGTTCAGGTGTTTCCTCCTTAAGGTGACGTCACTGATGAGTCGGGCGGACTGTGGCTCAGAATTTAAGTCAGCTTCGGACTCAGCAGCAGCTGCGTTAGCTGACTCGGCCCAGTGGAGGTCCGGACCCCAGCAGTCAGGAGGACGCTGGGATGAGACCCTTTGAGACACTTCATAGCTGTCCTGTGAAAATCATCATGAAAAACATTTTCAGCTTTGTGACGATTCATTTTCAGATAAACCAACAAGATTTTCAAACTGTTTATTCGGCTGGAGGATCAGCAGAACTTCAAACAGTCGTTCAGTTAAAACCCAGAATCAGAGCCGTGATGTCCACGTGATGTCCTCACAAGCTGGAAAATCAATCAGTTTTTGGTACTAGAACTTCATCATATAGAAACACTGCAGAATATGTTAAGTGCTGGATTTTGACAGGAAGTGAAGCAACGTTCTATGAAACTGAGGCCGAGCAGCTGCAGACTGACGAGCCTTTGCTCTCTTTGGTGACTGTGGTGTTTTCAGAGATCTGGGGGGGTCTGTTGTGTCTGGATTCACACTTTTGTCATTATTGTTGTCATTCATGCTATAGAAGGTGGGTGGGGGGAGGTTTAAGGGAGGTTTTTGGGGTGTTCTGTGGGGGTCAAAGGTCCAGACACCACGGTGAGTCCTGCTGCCGTCATCGTCGTCTCGTTTTCTCCTCCCACATCTGAAAGACCAGCTGGGACCAGAACAAGATGGAGGACGGGGGGTAGATGGTGGGCGGGGGTGTCGGTGGTGACATCGTTGTCTGAGCTTTGTGACGGCGGAGGAGGGGGTGACGGAGGGGAGCCTGGGAAAGTCACCTCGACCAAGTTCAAGTTGAAAAGAGATGAGGAGGAGGAGGGTGATGGAGACAGATGAGAGACGATGCGTTCACTGACCCACCATATGCCTCTGCACAGGAGGTCCAACATTTTATCCTGAAATCAGCTTCATCATTAAGTTCTGATGAAACATCTGCAGAAGTTCAGTCATTTTCGTGTCTTCTAAAAGGTCTTCACGTCTTCATGCTGATTCAGAAAGCTTCGTTTCCTCCTTTACCTGTAGCAGCTCTGTGTCTCACCTTGATGAACACCTGGACCAATCGGCAGGCCCGAACTCTGCTGGTGTTCTCATGGATCAGATCCAAGTGATTCTCTTCCTGAACCTCACGTCACGTGGTCATCTTCATAAAAACAGGCAGAAATGTGCTGGTGACGTTCCTGTGGGTGAAACCTTGTGTGGCCGGAGCTGCTGGACGACTTTTCCATCAGTTTTGACTTGATGGGTCCAGGTTAATATCCAGACCGGCGCCGTCTCTTTTTTTATCTAAACGGAATCATCATTATTGAGGAAAGGTCGGCGTTGATACCGAAGACATGGCAGGATCCTTTCCTAGATCAGAGAGCTCCGCCGTTGGCCATTTTTGCTATCTGAG
The DNA here is from genome assembly GCF_051107435.1 of Chaetodon auriga. Taxonomy (NCBI): domain Eukaryota; kingdom Metazoa; phylum Chordata; class Actinopteri; order Chaetodontiformes; family Chaetodontidae; genus Chaetodon; species Chaetodon auriga. Next base: position 28,902,484 of record NC_135081.1, read on the forward strand.
AAGAGTCTGCTTTTACCCAGAATGCTCAGTAAACAGTTTCTACCAGAAGACTGCGTCTGTCCTCGTTAACGGTCTTTCTAATGCTATCTTAATAATTCCATCAAATATAGAACATTTAACAAAATATAAGAAGAGGTCATGAAAAGGATCATCAGTTGTGTGGAGATGCCAGGTTTCATCAGTCATCTCAGACTCCCAGAGGTCATAGGTCACCTGAACTCAACCCCCCCGTCTGTTTGCAGACTCATTTTTTTAACAGAGCTGTCAATCAAACTTGAGCAGAGTTCAAGTGCAACTTCAGATTCAGATTTTTCTTTGTCAAACTAAACTCAACAATCAATCCAAGATCAATGAAAGAAATAATAACTTTGTATCAATTACAAGAAACGTCAGATCGACAGTTTCCAGTTCCAACTTTACACCTTTGAGGCTTTTATTTTTAGGGTTTTTTTACTCATCAGTTCATCATTAATTAACTTCAACTTTAACGAGAATATTATCATTTCCTGATGGACGTGGCCTCCATCTGTCCAATCGGCTTAATCCAACCTGGCGAAATAAAATATAGTACTTAAATTATACTAATGCAGTTTTTGTTGCCTTCAAAGCATTTTAACGCAGAGCCTTAAACCCTCAGTCTGGACTTCAGGTGATCTTTGACTTTGATTTTTTCTGTGTTGTTCTTTATAATCAACAGTGAATTCATAGTGGATTTTTTGTAATTGGTCATCAACAGCTTCATCATCATCATCATCATCATCATCGTCATCACCACCACCTTCATCAACATCATCATCCTCAGACTGTCAGTGAGTATTTGCTGTTGTTCCTCCTCCGCTGAATCTCTTCCATACAGATCCGTTATTATTAATCACTTTATTGATATTTTATTAATTTTAATAAACCTTTAAACCAAATAATAACAATTATTTTTTTTTGTCAATAGATGAAACAAATAAATGCAAAAATGTAATGAGTAAATACAGAAATATTGGTATTTAATCAGGAAATAAATAAATGTCAAATTTATTTCAATATTTCATACATTTTATTTATTTATTTTTTTATTACCTGTAAGACCAAACCGTGGCCAGAGGAGGAACACTCAGCAGCTGATGAAGATTAAAGCTTTCAGTCGGTGATGATTGTCTCTCACCTGGTCTCATCCTCTCAGGTGTGGTCAGAGCCTCAGAGCTGGCCTTTCTCACAGAGCCCAGTGATGTCATTGCGGTAAGGGACCGCCCCCTGATGCTGGACTGTCAGGTGCAAGGGGAGGGGCCGATCTCCATCACCTGGAGACGGAACGGCGTTCCTGTGGCGACCGGCGTCAGGGCGATGGTGCTCGCTAACGGCACGCTGCTGATCAGAAACTTCTCAAAGAGACGAGAGAGTAACGAGACGGACGCGGGAGAATACGACTGCGCCGCCCAGAACCGCTACGGCATGTTGATCAGCCGCAAGGCCCGAGTCCAGCTCGCATGTGAGTCACATGACCACCACTGTAACATACTAAAAACATACACCAACACACAGCAGGACGTTGACCTGTCCCCCTCCTCCCCCAGCCCTCCCTAAGTTCCTGTCCCATCCAGAGTCTGTGGCAGTGGGTGAAGGGGGCGTGACCAGACTCACCTGTCAGGTAAATGGAATCCCAGAAGCCAACATCACCTGGCAGAGAGACCGACGCCCACTGAGCACGGAGGACCCCAGGTAGGTTTCAGACTCTGATTAATGAGTAATAAACAGTATGTTTGAGAATGTGTGTGTATGCAGATCTGAGGTACTTTAAACATGTTTTCATATATACTTGATGTTTTTTTTTTGCATGTACTTATGAAGTGTTTATATCTATATTCACAGTAGTCAGACGTTTGGACACACCTTCTCATCCTTTACTTTTACTTTGAAATGCTAATACAGAGTATATGATTTATATTTGAGTATTCAACGTATATTTATGCACTATAATTAAACTGTATTCAGCCTACATACTAGATACCTCATATGTACTTAAAGTGTATTTAATGTGTGTGAAAGTTCATTCTTGCCGTCTTGTATAATTGGTGTTGAAAACCATTGGTACACATGTACTAACATGTACTGTCTGTATTTTGTGTACGTGTAACGTGTATTTAATGCATACTCCACACGTGTTTTCGCAGGTACACGCTGCTGCCTAACGGAGTGCTGCAGATCACCGGCGTTCGGAGAACAGACGGCGGTTTGTTTCGCTGTGTCGCCTCAAACATCGCTAACACTCGATACAGCCACGAGGCCCAGCTGTCTGTGACCGGTAAGACCGAGCTGAGGGCGCACAAACCCCCTGGAAGCAGGGTTTTACCCGTCGAACCTTCGGCGCTCGGCCCGTCTCTCTGTGCTCATGATGTTTTCTGCTTCCGGTCCAGTTGCAGGGTCCAAGACCTACCGGGAACCCGTCATCCTGTCTGGTCCTCAGAACCTCACCATCAACGTCCACCAGACCGCCATCCTGGAGTGCATCGCCACAGGAAACCCGCGTCCCATCGTGTCCTGGAGCCGCCTCGGTAACCGAAACAGACCAGATGTCCATTAAATGAACCCTTAATCATCGATTATTGATCAGAAAACCTCTCAGTGGTTCTGTCAGTCAGTCAGTACAGTTACCATGGTAACATGATGCTGTGTGTGTGTGTGTGTGTGTGTGTGTGTGTGTGTGTGTGTGTGTGTGTGTGTGTGTGTGTGTGTGTCCAGATGGCCGGTCCATTGGTGTGGAGGGGATCCAGGTGTTGGGAACAGGTAACCTGATGATCTCTGACGCCACTCTGCAGCATTCAGGAGTTTATGTTTGTTCAGCCAACAGACCAGGAAGCAGATCCAGAAGAACGGCGCTCGGACGACTCGTGGTACAAGGTACGCTCACAGCAACTATTCTGTACTGCGTGACGAGGAATACGAAGTATTCGCAGTACACGGAGTGATTCAGTGTTCACTGCGAACAGGAAATGAGCTGTCAATCAAACTGAACTTTAAATTCATTTCATTTCATTTTCAGCGATTTTTTCAATTTATTTCATCATCACAGGTTTGATTCATTCTGTAAAGGCTTATCTTATCTTATCTTATCTTATCTTATCTTATCTTATGTTATCTCATAGACATAAAACTGGAATCAGTGTTTAGCTTTGTGTGTGTGTGTGTGTGTGTGTGTGTGTGTGTATGTGTGTCAGCTGTCTGCTCTTGAACTTCAGCTTGCTGCTGCTGTCTGACTCTTCACCCTCTGACCTCTGACCTGTTGAGCGTGTGTGTGTGTGTGTGTGTGTGTGTGTGTGTGTGTGTGTGGGTTGGGGGAGGGATACAAAGAGGACAAAGACGCAGAAAGAAAGAGACTAAATGAAATTGTAATTCTAATCTTATATAGTTTATGTAATAAGAACAACAACAACAACAACAACAACAATAACAATAGTAATAATAGTGATAACAGAGACCTGCGGTCACGGCGGCATTTGACTTTATTGTTTGATTTCAGATGGACGTTCTCTGCAGAACCATGAACCAACATGAGAACCTTTAACTGTGTTAATTACCTTTAGAAACATGTGGGAACTTTGGAGGAACTTTCAGAACCTTTACAAACATTTACAAGTATTAAAGAACCTTTAGGAACCTTTATGAACACATATGAGTGTTTAAATGTCTTTCAGGACATTTTAGAAGGTTTCCAAACTCTCAGAAACATTCAGAAACATTCAGAAAGTCTCAGAAACATTCAGAAACATTCCAAAACATTGAGAAACCCTTCAGAAACATTGAGAAACATTGAGAAACCCTTCAGAAACATTCAGAAACATTCAGAAAGTCTCAGAAACATTCAGAAACATTGAGAAACATTCAGAAAGTCTCAGAAACATTCAGAAACCCTGCAGTCGCAGTAGAAACAGTCCGACTGATGTTTGCCTCAAACATATCAGCAGCAGTTTGTCAGTGAAGAATAAGCTCTGACCTCACGAGTGCAGCAGGAAGAGGTCAGAGGTCAGAGGTCAGCCAGTTTCCCAGAGTGAGACGTTCATTAGAATAATGATTAGCATGTGAAGAGTCCCACTTCACAATGAGGACTTTATTCACGCCGAGACTCCGTCTGTCACACCAATTGAACCAAAGTCTAGAGACCTTCAGGAAGTTTTGAGAAGCAGAGACAACAAAACATCAACACAACAACAAGAAAATCCAACAAAACACAACAAAACATCAACACAACAACAACAAAACACAACAAAATACAACAAAACATCAACACAACAACAACAAAACACAACAAAATACAACAAAACATCAACACAACAACAACAAAACACAACAAAATACAACAAAACATCAACACAACAACAACAAAACACAACAAAACATCAACACAACAACAAGAAAATCCAACAAAACACAACAAAACATCAACACAACAACAACAAAACACAACAAAATACAACAAAACATCAACACAACAACAACAAAACACAACAAAATACAACAAAACATCAACACAACAACAACAACAAAACACAGGAAAACAAACAGGGCCATTCTAAAAATCTTGCTGTCCTCAAACATTGTTTCTGTTTTTAACTCGTTAACATTCACAAACATTTAATGTTTAAGAGAAGCAGAAACGACTTTAAGAACGTCGACAAGCTCAGAGAACGATTTGGGCTGAAATCTGTTGAGTTTGAACGGTCTGACAGTGATCAGGTCGCTCGGTGCTGATTGGAGGCTGACAGAACTGAAGGCTCAGCTTCATTAAAGATGACTGATTGATTAATTAATTCATTAATTTATTTCTTAATTGGCTGTTTGTTTGAAAGTGAAGCTTTAAGGTATGGAAGGAGTCCGACCTCGTCTCAAAAAACAGATTCAAACTGATCCCTTTGTTTTCAGGGGCCAGAGAGGCTGTGTGTGTGTGTGTGTGTGTGTGTGTGTGTGTGTGTGTGTGTGTGTGTGTGTGTGTGTGTGTGTGTGTTTTGCTCTTGAACTTGAGTTAGGGTGTGTGAAAGGTCGTCGTCTCTCCTCAAATCAACTTTATTTCTAGGTTAATGAAACACACTCCCTCCCCCTCCTCTTGAATTGATAAATGGCTCTTATTCACCCCCTGACCTCTGTCCCCCTCATTGCCATGGAGACGGTCCAGCCGGGGTAGAGACAGCACCTGCCTGTCTGCTTGGGGGTGGGGTCAGAGGTCAAAGTGGTGCTCAAGCACAAAGACAAGTTCAAGTTCAGTGAAGAAACTTGAGATTCGCTCAAACATTCTAGATAAATAAACAAACAATAAGGAGTTTACTGTCTTTCTGATCTTAACGAGCTAATAATAATTTTAGTAATAATCTTAATAATTCTCTTTGTAACAGTGTCTGTCCCTGAACCTCCAGGATAAGAGTAACTGCTGCTGTCAGAGCTCTGCTGCCCTCTGCTGACACTCAGCTGTTACTGCTTCTGTCACACTTAGACTGAATGAATGAATTATTCATTCATGAATTATTAAGAGTGAATTGCTGTACTTTTTTACTGTACTATATGTATTTGTCCTGCTTATTGTGTTGCTTTATTGTATATATTTTATGTTTATGTGTGTGTTTAACCTGGGATTGGATCCATAAAGAAAAGTTTAACTGTAAGTCTCTATAAGATAAGATAAGATAAGATAAGATAAGATTTAATGGTGCACGTGGTCACTGCACAGGTTCTGATTTCATTTAAATAAAACTACCAAATATAAATTGGTAGCATAGAAAATATTTGACTATACCACCACAAGAATTACCAATAGAGTACTGAGGAAGAAGAATCGGGGGCAGACATTCCCTTTATTGTCACACAACATGCACATGCAGAACACTGCACACGAAGGTGAAATTTGTCCTCTGCATTTCACCCATCCTGGTCGTCCTTCCTCCATGGCAGACCAGGAGTGGTGGGCAGCCAGCCCGCCCCCCGGGACCCATCTCGTTGTCACCATTGGTCAGGTGGTGATCTTCTTGCATGTTTTTAGTGGGGGTATATTTTACAGAGGATACCCCAGGTGAACACGGGGAGAACATGCAAACTCCACACAGAAAGGCCCTCGAGCAGCAGGCACCGAAGGCATGGTGATGACATCATGGTGATGGTGGAGGACACACCCCCGGTGCCTGCAGAACCCGGGACCTTCTTGCTGTGAGGCGACAGTGTTGCCACCGTGCCACCATGCCACCCAAGGGACCATTTGACCACCATAAGTACAATAATACGACGATCAATCAACATCAATATTCCTTTATTTGTCCCGCGAGGGGAAATTCCAGAATACAGCAGCATCGGTAAAGATTAATATAAGAAGTACATGCAGATTAGAAACAAAAACAGTATATACAAAAGAGTGAGGATTTAAATAAAAATAAAAAGAAAGAAATTGTAAAAAAAAATTGTAAGAAATTGTAGATCGTATTTACAGAGTGTTATGTACATGTTTTATTGCACAGCTTATTGCACAGACTACTGCACTGATTACTTGGAGCAGTTTTTGTTGTACAGTCTGACAGCTGCAGGGAGGAATGACCTGCGATACTGCTCCTTCACACACTTTGGATGTAGCATCCTGTCACTGATGGAGCTCCTCAGTGCAGTGAGTGTGTGTTGGAGGGGGTGGGAGTCATTGTCTGTCATGGAGGACAGCTTGGCTCCCCCAAAAGACCTCAGCCTCCTGAGCAGATAGAGTCTGCTCTGTCCTGTGATGATGATGATGATGATGATGATGATGATGATGGTGATGGTGATGATGGTGATGATGATGGGGATGGTAACACACAATATTTGTAATACACTGACCTCTTCCTCCTCCTGCTCCTCCTCTGTGTGTTCAGCTCCTCCAGGGTTTGTTCAGTGGCCTCAGTCTGTCTCCAGACCAGCAGGGGGCAGCGCCGTCTTCAGCTGCACGGCGTCCGGCGCCCCTGAGCCTCACCTCATCTGGCTGAAGAACGGCAAACTGTTGACACCCAGTGGCAATGTCAAACTCACCAACGGAAACACGTAAGAACACCAACACGCGAGGTCTGCCTGGTAGGAAACGGACCCTCCTCATCTGTCAGCCTCCTCACAGAGCCTGTGGTGAAATAAGAGGATCTGTATGTTACACCTGTACTGCAGGTGTGCAGGTGTTCTGGTTCAGGCTCAATTCATTTCTTCTATTTAGCACTTTAAGCAAACAAAGACTGCGTTCATGCAGGTCCATCCATCTTTGATCCTTCCACACTGTCAGACCTTTAGGTTCAGACCACTTCATCATCATTTATTATCATGTCCCAGGCATCCTTACCGTCCTACTTTCAGACCAGGTTGAGGTTTAAAGTCCGTGGAATCTGTCTCCGCCTGCAGGACTCTCGCCATCACCCGCATCACCCCCGAGGACGAGGCCATCTATCAGTGCATCGCAGAGAACAGCGCCGGCACCAACCAGGCCAGCGCCCGCCTCGCCATCAGCCAGGGCTCCGAGCTGCCCGAGTCCCCGACCGGCCTCCGGGCGGCGGCCCTCAGCTCCAGCAGCCTGGAGCTGACCTGGGACCAGCCCACAGAGCATGTCAACCAGCAGATTATAGGATACGTGTTGCACATCCGACGACTGGGCGGTAAGAAACTCACGTGAGGGGAGATTAGAAATGAAACAACACAAAACAGATGAGATTAATAGAGATCAGACAAGATGAGTGAAGACGAGACAAAATGAGATTAGACGTGGGAGGCAAGATTAAATAACACAAGACTGAAATGATACGAGAAGAGACGAGACCGGTTCGGAGATGAATAGAAGAGATCGTTAGACGAGACGAGATTATAAGAGACAACATGAAGCGAGATGAGACAGCAACAGATTAGATGAGATTAAACACAGCAAAGTGAGATTTATGACAGGAGATTAAACCACAAGAGGCAAAGCAGCTCACTGCTCTGGCCAATCAGACCAACAACTCGCTGACCTCTGACCTCTGGCCTCTGACCTCCTCAGAGCCGGACAGTGCAGAGCTGCAGGAGGCCGTCAGTAAGACAACCTTCAGTCACCAGTTCAACAACCTGGAAGCTGCCACCACCTACTCCATCTACCTGAAGGCCTACTCGGCACTGGGAGGAAGCCAGCAGTCCAACACCATCACCGCCACAACGCTGGGGGGCGGTGAGTCCACCTTAAATGCTGTCACGCTGTCCACACTGTCCACACTGTCCACCTTAAACACCTCCACACTGTCCACCTTAAACACCTTCACACTGTCCACACTGTCCACCTTAAACACCACCACACTGTCTACACTGTCCACTTAAACACCCTCACACTGTCCACACTGTCCACCTTAAACACCTTCACACTGTCCACACTGTCCACCTTAAACACCTTCACACTGTCCACACTGTCCACCTTAAACTAAAGGAATATTGAATTAAACACCTTCACACTGTCCACACTGTCCACCTTCACACTGTCCACACTGTCCGCACGGTCTGCACTGTCCACACTGTCCACCTTATACGAAGTGAGAAGACATCGAAGGGATGATGTGATTGGACGTGTCTGAACACACCTGCTACTTTCGTACATGACAGAACACTGAAAGAGGCGCACCTCTAATTACTGATTATCCGTCTGTTCAGAAAAGACGAATCATTGAGCAAAGTGAAGCATGAAAGCAATGCAGGTGTGACAGGTGTGACAGGTGGCACTCATCTGTGCAGCTGATCGGCTGAAATTTGTTGAAATTCAAAGCTGAAAAGACATTTTTCGGGTTTCTTCTATGACTTGAATACAAATGAATTTCTGCACGACATTTGCAGTTTCTAAATAAAACAACATGGTGGTTGTTTGCAGTGTCTCATGGATGTTCACCATGTGACCACAGTCTCCATCTGTCCTTGTCTGTTCCACAGTTCCCAGTTCTCCCACTTTCTTCACTAAGGTCCTGAACCAGACAGCCATGCAGGTATACTGGGAGCTACCCAGCAAGCCTGGGACATTGGAGGGCTTCAGACTGGAGTACCGCGGGGTTTCCAACCCAGAAGTACAAGGGCAGGAGACTTTCCCAGGACAGATCAACACCCACACCATCTCTGACCTGGGTCAGTTAAAGCAACAGTACTGCAGTATACTGAGAGCATCAGATTCTCAAAGACTGGCAGTACAGGAAACAGTTAGCCTAGCTTAGCACAGAGACTGGCAGCACAAGAAGACATTTAGCCTAGCTTAGCACAGAGACTGGCAGCACAGGAAGACATTTAGCCTAGCTTTGGCAGAAGAGAAAAAAATCCACGCTCCAACACCTGTGTGTCTGATTTACATGTGTGATGTTAGCTAATCAGCTAGCTAGTAGCCCTTCCTGTGGTTTGCACTGTAATTACACATGTTACACGTTGTGTCTGAATGGAACATGTTGTGTTTTAAGCCAAAATACCTTCAAATGTGACTTCTTTTAGTCTAAAATGTATTTAGGATAAAGTGAGGCACGGTGGTAACACTGTCGCCTCACAGCTAGAAGGTCCCAGGTTCGATTCTCGCTGTGGGCGCTGGGGGCGTGTCCTCCACCATGCCTTCGGTACCTGCTGCTCAAGGAAAGGGGCCTTTCTGTGTGGAGTTTGCATGTTCTCCCCGTGTTCACCTGGGGTATCCTCCATAAAAAGCCCCCACTAAAAACATGCAAGAAGATCACCACCTGACCAATGGTGACGAAAAGAACTGGGTCCCCGGGCGCTGCTGTCAGCTGGCAGCCCACCGCTCCTGGTCTGCTGCGGAGGAAGGACTTTCCAGGATGGGTCAAATGTGGAGAAAATAATTTCACTAAGCATGGCGTGTGTGCAGTCTCCCCCCTGTAGCATGTGTGTGCTGTGATAAATAAAGTATATTTTAATCTTAATCTTAATCTTAAGGGATTTGTGGCAGCGTGGCTTTGAAACATCAGCATCACTTTAAAAAAAGCTCCATAACTCTACAGTTTTTCAGTTTTCTACAGCTGTTCAATAATCAACATATGACTTAAAAATCAGGCACACTGTTAGGAGGAGGAAAGTTTCCTCTTTTGCTAGCTTTTGCTATTGCTAACACATCAAATTATGACCATGTATTTGTTAAATTTCACATTACAAGCTAACACTGATGAACAGAACAGCTAATTTAGCTTGTAGCTGGCTAGCTGCCAAAGGTTTAATTTAAGGCTAATTGTGGATAACTATGATCTTGATAATTGTCCTATAGTAAACTAGCACTGAAGTCTCAGCTTAAACTTGAAAAAACAGATCTAAAGCGACACAGCTGGTGCTGTTAGTTAGCTTAAATCAGATGCTAGAGAATGTTTTGATTGTTCAGACGGCCCATTATCCTGAAACCCCAACAGTCCAAAAAATGTCTGGCTTCGGTCTGGTGCTCGGTTAGAGTTGCATGGTTGGTTAGATGGTTAAGATTAGAAAAAATTGTCAGGATCAGAGCCAATCAGAGGCAGAACAGGGGTAGGTCTTGGTGGAATACAATTGGAAAACAAATATCGCAGGGAATCAGAATTAATGGCCAACTGAATAATAGCGTGGCACCTGTGGTGGACGTTGGATTTTTTCTCTTTTTGGTGAGCTAGCAGCTTCCCAGCTAGTCGTCAGTGTGTTCCTGTGCCTTTAACTGTTTGTTGTTTCCTTCCTACAGAACCAGCAGCAGTTTATGAGATCCAGCTGGTGGCGTTTAATGGCAACGGAGACGGTCCGTCGAGCCGCCGCTTGGTGTCTCTGGCAGAGGGAGGAAACACTGCAGCAGGTATAGGAGCGTCAATATGACCTCTGACCTCTCTGACACACTAACCTGTCCACTGAAACCAGTGGAACCAGTTTGATATGATGTTTCTTTGTCTCTGTCAGCTGGTCCGAGCTGCAACTGTGATCAGGCTGATTCCACATCGACTCTGCTGGTTGGCGTTCATAGCGGCCTCGCCTGCATCCTCTGCTGCCTGCTCTTCATCCTGCTGGGATACAGACGCAGGTGAGACCTCTTCATCACCATCATCATCACCATCATCATCGTCACCATCACCATCATCATCATTCTCACACCGTTCTGTGTTCAGTCTCTTCTGCAGGAAGGAAGCAAGCTGGGAGACTCCACCCACCCTACATGGTGTCAGAGGTTGTAAAGGTCACACACCTGACAGCATTGAGCTGAGCCAGGTAACACACACACACACACACACACACACACACACACACACACACACACACACAGCCCTCATGGACATCATGCTCCTAAACCCAACCTTAATCATGGCACCTAATCAAAACGTGACTCTGACCCAAAACCAGGTCTGAGTTCTCAAACAGGTCTGAAGGTCCCAAACTAAAGCACAGACTGGTCCTCACAAAGATAGAAGTACAAGAACACACACACTCTGGACTGTTAAAAGTGACGTGATGAAACCTCTCTTCCAGTCACGTTTCAGGTGTCCGCTTATTGTCAGTTTTTCTATCGTCATCCCTGATGACAGAACGGGGCGTGGTTTCATCTGAAGTGGGTTGGGAAAGTGATACACTACCTGTTCTTTGTACACAGTCAAGAAGACATCCCATAAAATGAAAACTGATGCTGCTTTAGTGGAAAAATGTCCATCCAGCAGCGCTATTATTTTGGTAGTCTGCAGAGGACACATTGTCACATCAGAGTTGTGCTAGTGTCTAACGGTGCTCCTGTCTGCTCCGCCCACAGAGATGCGACTCCGCCCCTCCTCCAGTGATGGTCATGGTCGAACCTTCTCCACCTGTCCAGCCTGGTACTGGCACCAGATAAAACACCATTCCTCCTCCTCCTCCTCCTCCTCCTCCTCCTCCTCCTCCTCCTCCAGCCTGTGGTTGCCTTCTCTCCTCCTGACAGCCTTACAGCCACTTCAGCCTTTAAGAATGACTGAGATGAGAGTTTTTTCTTTGAGATTATTGAGTTGAGAGATGATGAGTCTGTCTGAGGAACATCCAGAGAGTATCTGATACCACAAGGGGACAAAACACTTCACAGCACCACGAGAAACGTCACAGATGTCCTCGAGCTTTGACTACAATTCATGATAATTTGGTCTTCAGACTAAAACCAAAGCTGAATTCCTCTGATTTGATCTTTGACATAAACATTTGTCAGAAACTAGAAGCCGCTGATCACATGACTCTGGTTGGTTCCTGTGTGGTATCAGATCCTGACATCGCAGTGTCCTAGATGCTTCCTGTCGAAACCAAAACCTTTTTTCTTCAGTTTGGGGTCATTTTGAGTTTGTCACCGTCGGTGCCCAGTTTCTTAAGATGATGAGGCCTTCCACCGGTTCGACCAGAGACCGGGTCCTCAGGGGATCCACTGTTTAGATTAACTACCTGAGCAGGTATTTTTAGTTGGTCCTCTGAGGCCCAGAGCCAAAGGGATTTATTTCTCTGGTCAGCAGGTGACTGTAGAGGATGTTAGTGCTCCTCTGCGAGGCTTTAGCCTTTTTACTGTTTGTTTGTCTCACCGAGTTAGCCTCAAGTCAGGATGTAGAGAAAGTTGACAGCTGGTTGTTCTCCTCCCTCCCTCCCTTCCTCCCTTCCTCCCTCCCTCCTCCACCAAACTCTTTACCTCCAAAGAGAGCTACCTCGGGCTAAACGCCAAACGCCTGAGTTACAGGCGACTGTTAGCCTCCTGCTGCTGGTCAAGCTAACCTACCTCAAAACCAAAAGGCTCTTCCAGGGTCACTTTGCCATTTTCTACTCTTTTGTACCAATGCTGATGTCGTGTACCCAACCGTCTACCTGAAACCCTTTGAACTCTGAATGTTGCTTGTCTGACCGTTCGTTCAAAGATGGATCAGCCCATCAATGCAGATGGAAGGAAACCACGGAAGATCTCAGTTATCTTTGAGTTCTTTGACTCTGACTGACACTTCTTGTCTGACTCTAACAACATCCTCCAGTGGTGCTTCCAGGCCCCAAAGCTTGTTTAAACTCTTAGAAAAACCCTGTAAAAGAATTCTTATCCTCTGAGCTTCATGAACCGGTTTGAGATTTTAGTTTCAAAAGACTCAATGACTTGCACAAGGTTCATACCTGCTGAGGTGCAAAACTCTGTAGAGGGTCTAAAATCTTCTGGAGGTGGAGTTCAAAAACCTTCCTCAGATCTCATCCTCTGAAACAGAATGTACATGTATCAGTCATGTCTTACATTTAAGGTCAAAATATCTACTCCAGCTCTTTAGTCCAGACTCTTGAGTCCAAAAACTGACTGTGGTCCTGAGGTTTAACAGACCTTATCCTCTATAGGAGAACAACCTACACACAGTCTTACCTTCTGAGGTCCAAAAAACTCCTCCAGAACTAAAGTGGTTATAGGTTTCTAGAGTCTGACCATATTCCTAACCTTCAACAGTCAACAAACCTGATCCAGATCCTAGCTTACCCCAAATGTTAGCTCTCATGTGCTTGTCTGTAACAGTGCAGGCTGCTCTTTTAGGGCAGATGTGTTAGCCTCTAGATTTACTGACAGATCTCAATACCTGACCAAGGTCCTTACTTAACAGTCCAAAAACCTGCTCCAAATCCTCCAGCAAAGTCTTTGTCTCCACAGTCAATGATCTGTTGAACAGTTTGGGTCCTGAATCCCACTGGAGATGTTAGAAAATGAACCTTTGACTGAACTGCAGAGGAGACTCATTTGTTTGAAGCCGACCGACTGAGGTCTGAAAACAAAGTAGGCATCTGTTCTGGTCGTCATGGAGACGCCACCTCAACGGACATCTCACCTCCACCTGAGAAGAAACGTTGATGAGTTTGCTGTCAGATGAAAAGAGGCAGCGAGTGAAGCAGGAACGTTTTGATGTCTTATTGCAGGACGTCTCTGCTCTTTTCTGTCCCGAGTTTGAATGAAAATTTTGATGTTTTATTTTTGGGGAGGTGGCCACTCCCATCACCTTCCTGCAGGTGAGTGCAGCCTCGTCAGCCACGTCTACATTTACCTCTAATGCTTATAATGTCTTAGACAGTAATTTCTGAACTTTCCTGTAGATGAACAGCAGCTTTCTGTAAAGTTTCAGCCAAACCTCCAAATATTCTTAAAGATGAACGACGTCCAAAGATAAAAATAGTTTTTCACCATTCTCTGTTAAAACTGTTTGTTTTCACTTCGTTTTTCAAGAGTTGAAGAACAAACAAAACCAAAAGAAAAACTCATGTTCACATTTAATATTTCAGATGAACCCCTTGGAAAAGTGAGTATATATTTTCATATATTTTAACATGGAGAGCTTCACGTGTCAGGATGAGTTTAAAGAGCCAAATAACGGAAGGACGGAAACACTTTGACCAAAAGCTCAATAATGCTTCTGAAATATTAGCTCAGTTCTTTGTGTTTAGCGCCACAGAGAGTCTGTGTTCAGTTTGTGGTTGAATGTCTTTACAGCTTCTGTCTCTGCTACTGATAGTGATCCCAAGACCTGCAGACCCTGAGGACATTCCCACACTTTTTAAAAATGCTACATGAACTCTGACTGAAGGTTTGCTCCGGTTGTCCCACAGATCTGGATGGGGCTCAGTTGTCCTGTTGTTCAGTCTGGAATGGAATCTCATTAGTAGAACCAAATTCTGTTGTTGCACTTGTTTTGAGTTTGTGAGTATATTAACGAGTCTCGTCGAGTCCCAAGTCGGATGGAGTCACTTCAAGTGGACTGACATAGTCACATTGATGAGACACATCAGACCAAGTCGCGCTGTCACACAGTGCCATCGAGGGAAGTTGAGTCTCGAGTCATGACAAGTCACACCGATGACACGTGCACGTCGAGTCATGTCGAGTCACTCGGTCATGTCCTCACTCACAGAGTGTTCTCAGCCCCCCAAACCACCTGGTGTCCTCGGGGTCAAAGGTCAGAGGTCACTGTCAGTTCGGAGCTCCTCTCTGCTCTGAAATGAGTTGAGTGTTTCTAGAAATATGAAAGTAGAGCAAACGAAGATGTTTATGAATATAATGCTGGCTGTTCTTTTTCTAGAACTTTCTTCTTTCAGTTCATTCTTATTTTTCCGTCGCTGCCATTCGGCGGTGAAGAGGAAATTCTGCCAAAATGAAAACCTGTAAAGAAGACCATTCCAATTTTTATTATTATTGCTCATAATATTATGATTATTATCATTTTACCTCCCTGTTTTTATATTGTTTGACTTTTTCTGTTTGTTTTGTTGGTAGTTGAATGTTTGAAAATGTTTCTAGAGTTTAAGAAATGTCGTGTTTTCAGCTGCAGGTCGAGACGCTGATTGAACGCACAGTGGACATCAGCCATATTTAATAATAAGCCATATGTGTCATTTCTAAGCCATATTCTTCCAGATGTTTTATTTAATAATAATAATACATCATTCTTATATAGTGCCTAAAAAAAAAAAAAAAAGAACAGGACACGAGTAGATATAAAAACCCGATTACTTGACCATGTCATTAGTGGAAATTCAGACCGTCTCCAGCTGTCAACACGCTGTAGAAACTAAAACTAAGAAGTAGAGATCGTAGTGACTGAAGGCTAGAACCAATGAGAAAAGTGATGCTTTAATGTCTTTAATTTCTTTTCTCTCAAAACATCTTAATTTCATTGATGTGTCATAAAAAAGAAAAGCATCTCAAAGCTTTAAGCAGAACAGATGGAGGACGACACAGAAACATGAAGAGCTTCGTCCAAAACCAGATTAACACCTGGATTCTGTCCACACTGAGTAATTAAATGGAAACCAAATACAGATTTGGAGTTAGAGTTTCACACTGTTTGGTGGTTTTCAGTGTTTTCAGTGGATGAACTCTTTGTATTTGAACGTGTTTCTGCTGTTCTACTTTCTGATGTTTCGACACATGAAAACCAAATAAAACTGAATTGAAGTAGAAAACAGACGTCTTGTTATTTACTGATGGACTCAGACTTTTGTGTTGATGTTTGTGTCCACATTTCTCTCCACTGTTCTGTCACCAGTGTTGTGATGGGCGTTGCTGTTACTCCATTACTTTTGGTAGTAACTAGAAATGTAACTAGTTACTACTTACTTTTGTCTTGTGAAAATAGTGGACGGCTGCAGGTCTGAGAGGAGAGCAGTGATTCACTGTAAAAACCTTGGTTGTGGTTTTGCAGGACTTCAGCAAGCTCCTTGGCCATCTCAGCCTGTGCTGAGTTTGCCTTCAGGGCTTTCTGCCACCATTGCTGGCTAAAGCTACACTGAGCTAAAAGGCTATTTTTCCTGACACTTTCCTTCCTTTCATGTGGAGAAAATGACTGATAGCAGAGGACCATTTTGTTTCTGTGTATTCATTCACAGCACATTGTTGATTTTTAACCCCTAACTTCAGTTTTTTTCTGTCATACACTTTTTTAATATTTCCTCTTGTAGCAGATTATCACCTCCATTTGTTTAATTCTTTGGGGGAACTACTAGGTTGTGGCTTTGGGGGGCTTGCACCCCTGATTTTTGGAGGATTTATCTTGCTGCTGGTCAGGGCGATGCCCCTCGATTATAGAATCTCTCTGTAGAGTCTAAACACCTAAGACCATCTAATAAGACTTATCACATATCACCAATCGTAATTAACAATTATCCTTACGTCATTCGTTGTCTCACCTGATTGAAAGGTTATTTATACTCAAGATCGTTGACTACACGACAAACATTTGGATAAAGCAAACATATGTTAATAACAAGAACAATGCTGGTTCCCTCTGGGAGGGCCAAACTCCTGGAGGGGCTGGCCTGGCCCCCCAGGGCCCACCCATAAGGTCGGGTCTGGCTCTGATCCACCTTCAGCTGATCCAGATCAGGTCTTTACACTCTCACAGTCTCCAGGCACAGAATGTGACATCATTTATCTCCTGCCCTCTGATTGGTCGGTGTTAGTCTCCTGCAGCCTGATTGTTAGTGGCGGGGTCCGACTCGTGCTCCCCACTATGAGGACCCTGCCTGGCGGACAGTCTGTCTGGGGATCGGCGTGAAGCGTCGCTCCTTGTTCTGCGGCAGCAGGCGGCGAGGTCAGCCCTGAAGGACGGCGTGTAGAAGCCGTAGATCACGGGATCGCAGCAGGTGTTCAAGTTGCCGAACACAAAGAGAGCATGGTGGACGTAGTCAGGTGTGACGCGCAGCATGTCAGGCTGGAACCAGTACCAGATCCCCAGCAGGTAGTATGGAGTCCAGCACACCATGAAAGACAGCACGATGACCACCGTCATCTTCAGGGTCTTCATCCGAGCCTTCGGGATGATGTCAGTGCCACTGCGACGCAGGTACGACTCACCTGCTGAGAGAAGAAGAGACTCCATTAGCGATGTCACACTGGTCAGTGTAGTACAGGTGTATGTTACCTTGCAGCAGGATGTACAGGTGTGTTGCAGATGGTCACAGGTGTGTTACCTTTGTCTCTCAGGTGTTGCAGGTGGATGTGCAGCAGGATGCGGCTGTAGCAGCAGCTCATCACCAGCAGGGGGACGACGTACAGCGTGAGAAAGTGGAACATATTGTACACGGTTTCCTGCCAGCGGTGGAGGAAGCTGCCGTGAGTCGCGCATTGAGTGAAGTCCACGGCCTCTGCCCGGACTGCCCGGAAGAAGAACAGCTGGAGGGAGACAGACAGAGGATCCTCACTCCTACCTGAGCATAGGGACAGTCCAGGTGAAGGTCTGGGCCTGGATTTATCAAATAAGACATCAGTCCTCTGGAGTTGCCCGCAGTGAGAGGCGGCGAGCTGGTGTGGGCTTGCTTATAGCCCCCCAGCTCAGCCGTCATGTGTTGGAGTTCTCCCCGCTGAGCGAGAGGGTCGCTTCCCTGCGCCTTCGGGTCGGGGATAGGTCTCTCACTGTTGTTTCGGCCTATGGGCCAAACAGCAGTGCAGAGTACCCGGCCTTCTTGGAGTCCTTGGGAGGGGTACTGGAAAGTGCTCCAACCGGGGACTCCATCGTTCTGCTGGGGGACTTCAATGCCCACGTGGGTAGCGACAGTGATACCTGGAGGGGCGTGATTGGGAGGAACGGCCTCCCCGATCTGAACCCGAGTGGTGTTCTGTTGTTAGACTTCTGTGCTAGTCATAGTTTGTCAATAACGAACACCATGTTCAAGCACAAGGGTGTCCATCAGTGCACGTGGCACCAGGACACCCTAGGTCAGAGGTCAATGATCGACTTTGTAGTCGTATCATCTGACCTTCGGCGGTATGTCTTGGACACTCGGGTGAAGAGAGGGGCGGAGCTGTCAACTGATCACCACCTGGTGGTGAGTTGGATCCGCTGGCAGGGGAGGAAGCGGGACAGACTTGGCAGACCCAAACGTACTGTGAGGGTCTGTTGGGAACGTCTGGCGGAACCCGCTGTCAGGGAGGTCTTCAACTCCCACCTCCGGGAGAGCTTCGACCAGATTCCGAGGGAGGTTGGAGACATTGAGTCTGAATGGACCATGTTCTCCACTTCCATTGTTGATGCAGCCGTCCATAGCTGTGGCCGTAAAGTCGCCAGTGCCTGTCGTGGCGGCAATCCCCGAACCCGGTGGTGGACACCGGAAGTAAGGGATGCCGTCAAGCTGAAGAAGGAGTCCTATCGGGCTTGGTTGGCTCATAGGACTCCTGAGGCAGCTGACGGGTACCGGCAGGCTAAGCGGGCAGCAGCTCGGGCGGTTGTAGAAGCAAAAACTCGGGTCTGGGAGGAGTTCGGGGAGGCCATGGAGGAGGACTACCGGTCGGCCTCGAAGAAATTCTGGCAAACCGTCCGGCGCCTCAGGAGGGGGAAGCAGCTCTCCATTAATACTGTTTACAGTGGAGGTGGGGAGCTGCTGACCTCGACTGGGGATATTGTCGGGCGGTGGAAGGAATACTTCGAGGATCTCCTCAATCCCACTGTCATGTCTTCTGCAGAGGAAGCAGAGACTGGGGACTTGGAGGTCGATTCGTCCATCACCCGGGCTGAAGTCACTGAGGTAGTCTGCAAGCTCCTCGGTGGCAAAGCTCCGGGGGTGGACGAGATCCGCCCTGAGTACCTCAAGTCACTGGATGTTGCAGGGCTGTCCTGGTTGACACGCCTCTGCAACATCGCATGGCAGTCGGGGACGGTGCCCTTGGACTGGCAGACCGGGGTGGTGGTCCCTCTGTTTAAAAAGGGGGACCGGAGGGTGTGTTCCAACTATCGGGGGATCACACTCCTCAGCCTCCCTGGGAAAGTCTATTCCAGGGTACTGGAGAGGAGAATCCGGCCGATAGTCGAACCTCGGATTCAGGAGGAACAATGCGGTTTTCGTCCCGGCCGTGGAACACTGGACCAGCTCTATACCCTCCACAGGGTGCTTGAGGGTTCATGGGAGTTTGCCCAACCAGTCCACATGTGTTTTGTGGACTTGGAGAAGGCATTCGACCGTGTCCCTCGCGTCATTCTGTGGGAGGTGCTCCGGGAGTATGGGGTTGCAGGCCCTCTGCTGAGGGCTGTGCAGTCCCTGTACAACCGGAGCAGGAGCTTGGTCCGCATTGCCAGCAGTAAGTCGGACCTGTTCCCGGTGCATGTTGGACTCCGCCAGGGCTGCCCTTTGTCACCGGTTCTGTTCATTATTTTTATGGACAGAATTTCTAGGCGCAGCCAGGGACCGGAGGGGGTTCGGTTCGGGAGCCGGCAGATTTCGTCTCTGCTTTTTGCGGATGATGTTGTCTTGTTGGCTCCATCGAGCCAGGACCTTCAGCGTGCACTGGGACGGTTCGCAGCCGAGTGTGAAGTGGCTGGGATGAAAGTCAGCACCTCCAAGTCCGAGACCATGGTTCTCGACCGGAAAAAGGTGGCTTGCTCCCTCCGGGTTGGGGGAGAGATCCTGCCTCAAGTGGAGGAGTTTAAGTATCTTGGGATCTTGTTCACGAGTGAGGGAAGAATGGAGCGTGAGATTGACAGGCGGATCGGTGCAGCGGCAGCAGTAATGCGGTCGCTGTATCGGTCCGTCGTGGTGAAGAAGGACCTGAGCCGAAAGGCGAAGCTCTCGATTTACCGGTCAATCTACGTTCCTACCCTCACCTATGGTCATGAACTTTGGGTCATGACCGAAAGAACGAGGTCCCGGATACAAGCGGCTGAAATGAGTTTCCTCCGCAGGGTGGCGGGGCACTCCCTTAGAGATAGGGTGAGGAGCTCTGTCACCCGGGAGGAGCTCAGAGTAGAGTCGCTGCTCCTCCACATCGAGAGGAGTCAGCTGAGGTGGCTCGGGCATCTGTACCGGATGCCCCCTGGACGCCTCCCTAGGGAGGTGTTCCAGGCATGCCCCATCAGGAGGAGGCCCCGGGGAAGACCCAGGACACGCTGGAGTGACTATGTCGCTCGGCTGGCCTGGGAACGCCTCGGGGTCCCCCCGGAGGAGCTGGAGGAAGTGTCCGGGGAGAGGGAAGTTTGGGCGTCCCTGCTCAGACTGCTGCCCCCGCGACCCGGCCCTGGATAAGCGGGTGGGAATGGATGGATGGATGGACATCAGTCCTGACCTGTGACGAGCTGCAACACCTGGTGACAATCAGTTTATTAAAAGATACATGCATCTCCAACTATCTTAGTTGTATATAAACATAAAGAGACAGAGAACACATGATGTTTGTGGAGAAACTAATAAACATCTGAAGAGCTCAGGTGTTCATGACTCACACAGTTATGTTCACCTGGAGTTCAGCTGGTTCACAGTGAAACAGATTATCTCCAATACGAAAGCAGTCAGGGCTCAACAGGAAAAAGTAATTTTACTAAAGTTTTAGTGTTTAAAGTGTGACACTAGTGTTAGTTCCAGCTTAACTTTCAGTGTGATTCTTGATAAACTGTTTCTGTTGCTCGGTGAAACTCAGCTGTTTACTTCAGCTCTGTTTTTTAACTGGTGGCCTCTTAGCGTTGTTAGCATTCCTTATAGAAACCAAGGGAGCCTTTAGCTCCAGCTAACAGCAGGAGGGTTCCCACATTTAATCTCTCCATCACAACCCAGAACATTCCTGGAGGGATTTCATGTTCAGGACTTTTGACTGCAGGGTCAGTGTGAACCGAGAACTTTCACCTGCACGAGAGAAAGCAACAGAAGATTTTATGAATATACAGTAATTATGATGATCTGATGAAGTGGTGACAAAACAATCTGTTTCTGAAAACATGAAGTCTCTATAATCAGACAGAAAGATGTGCAGATCTCAGTCTGGCCCTCAGCTTTCCTTCACTGCAGCTCTGCAGATTGACATCATAAATATTCATAATATATTAAAGTTGTGAGCTGTGAGCTGAATATTAACTGTGGAAATATTCTGCAGAATGTTGATGAAAAATTCAGAAGCTGAGAGGAGAAAAAGCAGCAGCAGCAGAGGTGACGGTTCATGTGTGTTTCATGTGTTTTCATAGCTGCAAATAAATCAGATCAGTTTCTGAGTCCAGATGAGAGAAGTTTGTTATCCACTGGCAGGTGGAGGCTGGCACAGTGAGCTGGATGAGTTTAGCTTGGACGATGGTGTTTAACGCTGAGCTGAAGTCCACAAACAGGATCTTTGCGTATGTCCTGGGTGGTCGAGGTGTTGACTGTGTCCTCCACCGACATGTTTTGTGGTGATGTGAGCCTGTGAAACCTGAAAATATTCGGGTCGTCGTTCCGTTGATGGTTCTAAGCTGGGCTCTTGCAGATGGTGATGTCCTGCAGTTTCCTGCTCACTGACAAAGGGTTTTTAGCTGAAAAGCTGTCCTGTGCAGCACCTACACCTGTCTACATCAATCTCCTTTGTCAAAGTGTTTCTGGTTTGGTTTATACAGGACTCTGTCTGTGCTTCTGTAGGCCTCCTGCTTAGCTTGGCAGAGTTGTCTGAAAGTAGATGTGAACCATGGTTTATTGTCGTTGTAGGCACACAAGTCCTCACAGAAACTAGTGTGAGATGTCACAGTGTCAGTGAGTTCATCCAGATGTGCTGCAGCAGCCTCAAAAACACTCCAACCAGTGCAGTAAAAGCAGGCCTGCAGTGCAGCTTTGCATCAGTGGTCCTCGTTCCAGTCTTAACTACAGGCTTAGCAGAGCTCTGTCTGCCGGAAGAAGATGAACCAAACAGTGACACTGCTTACTGGTCTAGTGTCTTACTGTCCCTGCTGGGACACTTTATGTGCTGTATTATTTTGGCCGTTTGTGGCTCAGATTTGTGCAGCTGAAGAGCATTCAGCAGAGAGCCTGGATGTTTCAGCTCCATGTTAGTTACCTGCTCAGTCAGGTGTTGTGACTCACTAACAGGCCTGAGGTGGTACATAAACACAGACCAGAATATCGATGGGAACTCCTGCAGTGAATAAAAGGCTTTACAGTTTATGAATGTGGCCTCTGGGTGAGGGCTGCCTGATTTCTTCAACACTGTGACATCTGCACACCAGCCGTCGTTCATGTGGAAGCAGATTCCTCCTCCCCTGCTGCTCTCCAAACCTCT
The DNA here is from genome assembly GCF_051107435.1 of Chaetodon auriga. Classification (NCBI taxonomy): domain Eukaryota; kingdom Metazoa; phylum Chordata; class Actinopteri; order Chaetodontiformes; family Chaetodontidae; genus Chaetodon; species Chaetodon auriga. Next base: position 28,924,910 of record NC_135081.1, read on the forward strand.
GCTGCACAGCAGTGCATGGAAAAGGTGAAAGCCAGGCAGGTGTAACGCAGCGTCAGGTGTGTGGTTTCAATAAAGCACATGGTGGCAGATCAGATGCTTGTTCTGTTCAGGAGCAGCAGTTCGTCCATCAGAATCAGAATCAGAAGAAGCTTTATTGCCAAGTATGATTTTACACATATGAGGAATTTGTTTTGGTGAAGTTGGTGCATGACACATCTACTAAAAATAAACTATTAAAAAGTAAAAAATATGACAATATAAGTATATATATATATAAGTCTGTTTGGAAACACAGTGTTTTTTCAGAAAGAAATCCAAGTTGGGCGTTAACGTAACACATAGAGTTGTGTCTATGTCAATGTGACAAAATGAGTCCGAGGTGGAGTGTGAAGAGTGTCAGGGGGGGTTCCGGGCCTTGTTGATCAGGCTGACAGCAGACGGGAAAAAACTGTTCTTGTGGCGTGAGGTTTGGTCCTGATGGACCGCAGCCTCCTGCCAGAGGGGAGTGGCTCAAAGAGTTTGTGTCCGGGGTGAGAGGGATCAGCCACAATCTTTTCTGCACGCCTCAGGGTCCTGGAGGCGTACAGGTCCTGAAGAGATGGGAAATTGCAGCCAATCACCTTCTCTGCAGACCGAATGACACGCTGCAGTCTGCCCTTGTCCTTGGCGGTGGCAGCAGCGTACCAGACAGTGATGGAGGAGGTGAGGATGGACTCGATGATGGCTGTGTAGAAGTGCACCATCATTGTCTTTGGCAGGCTGAATTTCTTCAGCTGCCGTAGGAAGTACATCCTCTGCTGTGCTTTCCTGATGAGGGAGCTGATGTTCGGCTCCCACTTGAGGTCCTGGGAGATGATAGTTCCCAGGAAGCAGAAAGACTCCACAGTGTCAACAGTAGAGTCACAGAGCGTGATGGGGAGTGAGGCTGAGTTCTTCCTGTTGTCCACAACCATCTCCACTGTCAATGGTCAACCATTGGTCAACCTCCCACCTGTAGGCGGACTCGTGGCCATCAGAGATGAGTTTGATGATGTTATGATGATGTTCCATGTTATCTGTCAGAGCACATCCCAAACATAGCTGCTGCCCCTCCAACAAGGAGTTCAGAAAAACAATCCACCAGGTGAAATCTACCTATCCATGGTGGTGGTGGAGGTATGCTATGTCAAATCAAATCAAATCAAACTTTATTTATAGAGCACTTTTCATACACGATAAAATGCAACACAAAGTGCTTTACAACAGTTAAAAACATTATAAAGGAAAACATAAAAACAGAGAAAACCCATCCCTCCCACCCTCCGTATGTACATATGCACACCCATGACTACACACACACACACACACACACACACACACACACACACACACACACATACACAGTGGTGAGACATGGCAAGGCACTGACGATCGGGGAAAACGCCACCTTTGGGGCCGTCCACACTGAGAGGAGTCGTTGCAGACTATGACCACAGGGGGCGCTGGCACCCAGGCCCCCCAACTCCGACAGACAGGTGGACCCCCACACCAAGGTGGGGGGCCCCCCGCCCAGCCAGGCCGAAGGGACCCGGGGCCAGCACCCCCAGCAGCAGACCAGACACAACTCTCAGTGTGGAGGACCCCCCTGAGGAAACAGGAAACATTGCAGTTAAAAGTAAAAGGCATGATATAAGATAACTAAAATAAATTAAACAATTAAAGGAAGAAAAATACATAAGATAATAAACAAAGTAGATTAAATAGGATAAAATACTACAGAATATAAAACAGCAAAATAAAAGGCATAAGATAAATGATAAGAACGTAAGAGAATTTAAAGGTCAGTTAAAAGCCTGATTAAAAAGGTGTGTCTTTAACCTTCTTTTAAAAATATCAACAGTCTCTGAAGACCTGAGGCTCTCTGGCAGGCTGGTCCACAGGTGTGGAGTAAAGTGGTATGGATAAAAGGCCGGTGCCGGAGGACCTCAGGGTCCGCGAGGGTTGATATGGTAAAAGCAGGTCAGATAAGTAGGAGGAAGCAAGGCCGTTAAGACATTTAAAAACTAGTAAAAGAACCGTAAAATCGACCCTGAAGCGGACAGGGAGCCAATGCAGCGACTGTAAAATGGGTGTAATGTGGGCCCGCCCTCTGGGTGGCTAAATTTTGAAGTAATTGAGGGTTTGAAATACTCCTTTTGGGAAGAGCAGAGAGCAGGAAATAAAAGCATGCATTAGCACCTCTGTCCAGGCCTGAGAGAGAAACGGGCGGACTCTGGCTATTTTCTTAAGGTGATAAAAGCCTATTTTTGTTATGTTTTTGATATGTGGGATAAAAGTCAGCTCAGATTCAAAAATCACGCCCAGGTTTTTCACAGATTGTGTTGTGTGTTGCGCTGTATGGACAGGCACAAGCTACAGACAACAAAGCAGGCATATTTTATTGATGGCGATGTGAATGAACAGAGACACCATGACGAGATGCTGAGGCCCGGTGTGGTACCATTCTTGTGCCTCCATCACCTGGTGTTGCATGCGTGTTGATGATGATCGGCCCCATGTTGTAAAGATCTGAACACTGTTCCTGGAACCTGGAAGCATCCCGGTTCTTACATGGTCTGGATATTTCCCACATGTCACACTGAGTGTTCCAGTTCCTGCTAATATCCAGCAACTTCACACCCCCACGGAAGAGGAGTGGACTGACATTCAAGTACCATCACATTAGACATAATGGAAACATGCAATGGGACAACCTGATAGGCTTCCTGAAGCTTAACTTAACTTAAAATATGTTCACTAACATGTCATCTGGATTTGAAAAGTTGTATCTCATATAGAAACATATTCAACTTACAAAACACTTAAGACTGACCCCAAACCTAAAACCTGACCTAAACCAGGCCCTAAATTACTGAATGATCCCGAGACATTGTGTGTTATCCTATACATGTCACCAATGGTGGTGTGTCGCCTGTGATGGAGTGTCGCCTGTGGTGGTGTGTCACCTGTGATGGAGTGTCACCTGTGGTGGTGTGTCGCCTGTGATGGAGTGTCGCCTGTGGTGGTGTGTCACCTGTGATGGAGTGTCACCTGTGGTGGTGTGTCGCCTGTGATGGAGTGTCGCCTGTGATGGAGTGTCGCCTGTGGTGGTGTGTCGCCTGTGGTGGTGTGTCGCCTGTGGTGATGTGTCGCCTGTGGTGGTGTGTCGCCTGTGGTGGTGTGTCACCTGTGGTGGTGTGTCGCCTGTGGTGGAGTGTCACCTGTGGTGGTGTGTCACCTGTGATGGAGTGTCACCTGTGATGGAGTGTCGCCTGTGGTGGTGTGTCACCTGTGATGGAGTGTCGCCTGTGGTGGTGTGTCACCTGTGATGGTGTGTCGCCTGTGGTGGTGTGTCACCTGTGGTGGTGTGTCACCTGTGGTGGTGTGTCGCCTGTGGTGGTGTGTCGCCTGTGATGGAGTGTCGCCTGTGGTGGTGTGTCACCTGTGGTGATGTGTCACCTGTGGTGGTGTGTCACCTGTGGTGATGTGTCACCTGTGGTGGTGTGTTACCTGTGGTGATGCGAGCAACAGGCTGAGGCTCCAAGCCAGCACCAGCATGCGTCGGTTCCTGCGGTGTGCGCTCAGAGCGTCCAGCGGGTGCAGAATGGCATGCTGGCGGTCGAGGCTGATGACGACGAGGATGAAGGCGGAGGCGTGCATGGCGAACAGTTTCAGGAAGCAGAGCAGCTTACAGAGCGCATCTCCTCCGTACCACTGCACCGTCATGTTCCACACTGCGTCCAGAGGCATCACCACAAACGTCATCATCAGGTCGGCTGACGACAGGCTCAACATCAGTGGCCGCAGGTGGGATGCCAGCCGCCGGCCGCGCCCACACCACACGCTGGCCAATAGGGCGAGGTTACTGCAGGCGGCAAACACGAAGAGGATGACTGTGGTTCCAACACGGAACCGAGCCGCCCAGGTGAAGCTGGGAGCCTCCCAGTCTGTGAGAGGGGGGAAGTTGGAGGTGTTGGGAGGGGGTGGGGCCTGTGATGAAAGCCTCACAGTAGACCAGTTACCTGACATCCTGCTGAGAAAAAGAAAAGGTCATGGGTGATGTCACATCTGATGTTTGGACACTTTTCTCAAACTGAGGATGAGGAGCAATCCAGGTCCAAAACAAAGCCTGTTGTTCTGTTCTGTCTGCCCACTTCACAGACTGTTCACTCAACGCGTCACAGACTGTGCTCAGTCCTCATTGGACCAGAGAGCAGTGACAGTATCAAACACATTACGATTTACTACTGATTTTTGTGTTTGACTGTTCACATCAGTTTTTGAACATGATCAGATTCCAGTGCTGAAGTGACCTACATGCACAACAACACATCATGTGACATCACACGCAGCACGCTGTCGTCTTGAACGCCACTGAACTCAGCATTTATGGTTTCATTCATACGTCGGTGTGGAAGCCTGCGAACCTTTGAGCAGATGATAACAAGGACGACGAGACAAAGAGACAAATGTTTAATTATGGCTTCTTGAGGAGCAACAACTACTCTTCATGTACGGAGGTGTGTGGATGCAGAGACAGTCCAGAACTCTTCAGTTCAGCCGAGCGACATCAACATCACATGAATCCGGATCAAACTGCTCAGTCCTGTGGCTCCAATCCAGATTGAAAAGATCCAGTTCCATGTGACTTGTGCTGTTCACACTGTCACAAAAGAGAGACTCTCATCTCTGAGCTTTAATCAGCACAGACAAACAGGAAGTCTCTGGATGGACTGTCGGCTGGTAGATAACCAGACAGACGGACAGACAGGTGAGGTGGTCTGCAGGTGATTCTTCTTCAGTCCAACAGAAACAAATAGAAACAGGAACACCTGAACTCAGCTGCACATTCTCTCACTGCATCGTTGCTATGGTCCAGCGGTGCTCAACCTGCGGCTCGTGACCCCTCAGGGGAGTCACAACGCAAGTTTGAGGGTCAGAAGAAAAAAGAGTAAGATGAGAAAAAAGACTCTGGCTTTGTTTCTTCTTTGGATCTCCAGATGGTTTCACTTCAGTCAGTCTGAGCGGGAAACGAGGCTGCAGACAGACGGACGGACTTCCACTTCACAAGACGAAGAGGAGTCGCTGGTTCATAGTCACCCGTTGGATGTGATCTGGTCTGGCTCTGTATTTGGGTAGGACACAGTTCACGTGATGCGTTCGGGCGTCTGAGCAGCAGTATTTTCATCGTTTAATGAATAGTTGTAGTTGTGTCAATGTTATCTGGCCTGTCTGCAGCGACAGTGTTTCTCTAAGATGGCGTCATGCTCTCAGTCACTGGAATGGAATCAGTCCACTGAGACGTAGAGTCCAGCCTGACTCCACGTTTGTTGGAATTGACCGATCAAAAAACAAACTGACAGAAGGCCTCCTGCACATGTCAGCGCAAGTGGAGCTGTTCACACTTTGTTATTGATCAGCTTTGACAGTTAAACTTTGATCCAGGATTTCTGATCAGGTTTTCAGTGACTGAGAGTCAACATGAGCTCTGTTTGTTTTGCTGCACACACACACACACACACACACACACACACACACACACACACACACACACACACACACACACAGGTCAGGTTACACCTCTGAACTGGCTGCAGGATCTGTGTGAGTGTGTTTGTGTGTGTGTGTGTGTGTGTGTGTGTGTGTGTGTGTGAGTGTGTGTGTGTGTGTGTGTGTGTGTGAGTGTTTGTGTGTGTGTGTGTGTGTGTGTGTGTGAGTGTGTGTGTGTGTGAGTGTGTGAGTGTTTGTGTGTGTGTGTGTGTGTGTGTGTGTGTGTGTGTGTGTGTGTGTGAGTGTTTGTGTGTGTGTGTGTGTGTGTGTGTGAGTGTGTGTGTGTGTGTGTGTGTGTGTGTGTGAGTGTTTGTGTGTGTGTGTGTGTGTGTGTGTGAGTGAGTGTTTGTGTGTGTGTGTGTGTGTGTGTGTGTGTGTGTGAGTGTTTGTGTGTGTGTGTGTGTGTGAGTGAGTGTTTGTGTGTGTGTGTGTGTGTGTGTGTGTGTGTGTGTGTGTGTGTTTGTGTGTGTGTGTGTGTGTGTGAGTGTTTGTGTGTGTGTGTGTGTGTGTGTGTGAGTGTGTGTGTGTGTGTGTGTGTGTGTGAGTGTTTGTGTGTGTGTGTGTGTGAGTGAGTGTTTGTGTGTGTGTGTGTGTGTGTGTGTGTGTGAGTGAGTGTTTGTGTGTGTGTGTGTGTGAGTGTGTGTGTGTGTGAGTGTTTGTGTGTGTGTGTGTGTGTGTGTGTGTGTGTGTGAGTGTGTGTGTGTGTGTGTGTGTCAGTGTTTGTGTGTGTGTGTGTGTGTGTGTGTGTGTGTGTGTGTGTGTGTGTGTGTGTGTGTGTGTGTGTGTGTGTGTGTGTGTGTGTGTGTGTGTGTGAGTGAGTGTTTGTGTGTGTGTGTGTGTGTGTGTGTGTGTGTAAACCTGCAGCATGTCAGCTGTTTGTCAGCTCTCTCCTCACCTGATTGGCTGAAATGTCCCTCTGGATCAAAGTAAATTGATTAAACTGACAAACCTCAGCAGTTACATCCAGAACACACACACACACACACACACACACACATACACACACACACACACACACACACACACACACACAGCAGGTTTCTGATTGGATGCAGCTGGTAAACCTGCAGGAACATAAAACTCCTATTCAATGAAATCCAAACAGTTTAGTTCAGACCTGATCCTCAACAGACAAGCTGGAATCTGGTAAAAACCCTTTTTACGGATAAGTTAAAGTATCAGACTCAGGACATTTAAAACATGCTGATCAATAATTATTTGAACAGATATTGAAGTGCATTACGGTGCTCATGTAGAGGACACCGTGAGACAAACCTGCTGCAGCTCTTTGTCCTTCAGGTTCAGATTCTTTGTCTTACTGACTGAAACGAACTCCTGATGTCTGCCAGTCACGCTCTTATTGTGAAAGAGTCGATGTTCTTACCTGGTCAGCAGCTCTGGATGTTTCTCCTCATCACGTCACACTCCTCTATTCTCCTCCTCATGTTCCCTGTTCAGGAACCCACAGCGAACGTTGAAGAACCCGGACTGATGAACAGAACCCGGTCTGATCCGGATCAGTTCAGGTTCCTGTCGGCTGTAACAGCTTCTGAACACTGAAGAGAAACCTGCAGACTGCAGCGCAGGGAGGAGGAGCTCCATGTGACCGCCTCTGTGTGTGTGTGTGTGTGTGTGTGTGTGCTGCTGATCCAGGTTCAGTTTCCAGAGTTAAAATCAGATCTGATCTGAAGGTGAAACTGATCAGAAACATCACATGAACCAATAATCAATCAATCAGTCTGTCTCCTGCTGCACCATAGAACATGTTTATTGATTAACACATTTATTGATTAACATCTGTATTTACATTGAAGTCAAGTCAGAAACAAACAAAATGAAACAGACGTGAAAATGAACGTCATAATGCAGCTCTGATATTACAAACGTTCTTTATTAATCTTATTTCTGTTTTCTGTTGTTTGTTTGTTTCTGTCACCTTTATGACTCAAAAGAAAGAAATAACATAAAGTTTAAAGCTGGAAAAGAATCTTTTCTATGTCCAATCACACAACTACACACTCATACACGCCACATAAACACACATACATGAACACTCAGTCTTACTTTCACTGCAGATGTCAGTTTTCACCTTCAGTAAAATTTTTATGTTTTTGAGAGTCATATTGTCCAGCTGCTCTGTGGTCCGATGGTCCAGCTGCTCTGTGGTCTGATGGTCCAGCTGCTCTGTGGTCCAGCTGCTCTGTGGTCCGATGGTCCAGCTGCTCTGTGGTCCGATGGTCCAGCTGCTCTGTGGTCTGATGGTCCAGCTGCTCTGTAGTCTGATGGTCCAGCAGCTCTGTGCTCTGTTGTTTCAGAGCTTCAGGGTGAAGATGTGAGATGACCATCACAGCTTCTCTGTGATGCTGATTCCCAGGATCCTGAAACTGTCCACCTGCCCCTCCTCAGCTCCTCTGATGTAGATGGAGCTGTGTGTCTTCACCTCCTTTTTCCTAAAATCATCGATGAGCTCGTTGGTTGTGTTGACGTTGACCAGCAGGTTCTTCTCTGAGCTCCTCTCTGTACTCAAGCCCAGAGCGTTAAGTTTCAGTTCAGCTTCATGGGGGAGATCATGCTGAGTGCTGACTTGAAATCAACAAACAGGTAGCTGCTGTTGTTTTGGTGGTGTTGAAGACTGAGCGGAGGGCAGTGAGGATGCCACATGTCGTTTTTGTTGTTGTGTTGTTGGCGTTGAGGTCTCTCTCCAGTCTCTGTTGATGCCTCTGCTTTGCCTCCTTGATGCCAGCTTTCAGTCCCTCTCTGGTGGTGCTGTTTGCCTCCTCGTCACCTGACTGACAGGCAGAGTTTAACATGGTCCGGGGTATTGTTTCCTGGTGGGGGTGTGGACATGCTGGTGTAATTTAAACAGGTCTGCTGACTGTTTGGGTAAAATCACCAGATACAACAACAATAGCATCATCACATTTCCTATGTTCTTAAGATGTTGCTCATATATTGTCAGTTTGTGTCTTTTAAATTGTGCACATTGTATTTCATGTTAATGTCAGAGATGATGGCTGGAAGTATTGTGAGCAGTTTCTTTTACAAACTGTGGCTTTTCTTCTGTTTTCATTGCCGTCCCCCAGAGAGCGTGAAGATGAGAGAAACCCTGTGAACAACTTCTTCCACAGTTTCATGTGTTCAGCCGTTGCTGCATCGACCCTTTGACTGGTCAGGTGCTGCGGCGCCTGCCACTGAATGGGACTAACCACCACTGTGTGCTGATTCTGATTGGGTGTCAGAGACCTTCTTTGGTTGTTGCTTCAGCCGTTCCAAGTGACTGTATCCCTCTCAGTGACTAATTCATCCGGTGGTTCTTGCACGGGAGGAACCCTGAGTCATTTTTTGTATTCTTACGAACTGTAATAGAAAGTTCACTTTGACTTGTGCTGCCAATTTATATACGGAGGTAGAGGTGTAAATATGGTATATGTATTATAAATAATACACATATATACCTGATTATACCTGGGCGGCTGTGGCTCAGGAGGTAGAGCGTCAGAGTGTCAGAGTGTCAGAGCGTCAGAGCGTCAGAGCGTCAGAGAGTCAGAGCGTCAGAGCGTCAGAGAGTCAGAGCGTCAGAGCGTCAGAGAGTCAGAGCGTCAGAGAGTCAGAGTGTCAGAGAGTCAGAGCGTCAGAGAGTCAGAGTGTCAGAGCGTCAGAGTGTCAGAGCGTCAGAGCGTCAGAGTCAGAGCGTCAGAGAGTCAGAGCGTCAGAGCGTCAGAGCGTCAGAGCGTCAGAGTCAGAGCGTCAGAGAGTCAGAGTGTCAGAGCGTCAGAGCGTCAGAGAGTCAGAGCGTCAGAGAGTCAGAGAGTCAGAGTGTCAGAGCGTCAGAGCGTCAGAGCGTCAGAGCGTCAGAGAGTCAGAGCGTCAGAGCGTCAGAGAGTCAGAGCGTCAGAGCGTCAGAGCGTCAGAGAGTCAGAGCGTCAGAGAGTCAGAGTGTCAGAGCGTCAGAGAGTCAGAGCGTCAGAGCGTCAGAGAGTCAGAGTGTCAGAGTGTCAGAGCGTCAGAGCGTCAGAGAGTCAGAGTGTCAGAGTGTCAGAGCGTCAGAGCGTCAGAGCGTCAGAGCGTCAGAGCGTCAGAGCGTCAGAGAGTCAGAGAGTCAGAGCGTCAGAGCGTCAGAGCGTCAGAGCGTCAGAGAGTCAGAGCGTCAGAGAGTCAGAGCGTCAGAGCGTCAGAGCGTCAGAGCGTCAGAGAGTCAGAGCGTCAGAGCGTCAGAGAGTCAGAGCGTCAGAGAGTCAGAGTGTCAGAGTGTCAGAGCGTCAGAGCGTCAGAGTCAGAGCGTCAGAGAGTCAGAGCGTCAGAGCGTCAGAGAGTCAGAGCGTCAGAGCGTCAGAGCGTCAGAGCGTCAGAGAGTCAGAGCGTCAGAGCGTCAGAGAGTCAGAGCGTCAGAGCGTCAGAGAGTCAGAGCGTCAGAGAGTCAGAGCGTCAGAGTGTCAGAGCGTCAGAGTCAGAGTGTCAGAGAGTCAGAGCGTCAGAGTGTCAGAGCGTCAGAGCGTCAGAGAGTCAGAGCGTCAGAGCGTCAGAGAGTCAGAGCGTCAGAGCGTCAGAGCGTCAGAGCGTCAGAGTCAGAGCGTCAGAGAGTCAGAGTGTCAGAGCGTCAGAGCGTCAGAGCGTCAGAGAGTCAGAGCGTCAGAGAGTCAGAGAGTCAGAGTGTCAGAGCGTCAGAGCGTCAGAGCGTCAGAGCGTCAGAGAGTCAGAGCGTCAGAGCGTCAGAGAGTCAGAGCGTCAGAGCGTCAGAGCGTCAGAGCGTCAGAGAGTCAGAGCGTCAGAGAGTCAGAGTGTCAGAGCGTCAGAGAGTCAGAGCGTCAGAGCGTCAGAGAGTCAGAGTGTCAGAGTGTCAGAGCGTCAGAGCGTCAGAGAGTCAGAGTGTCAGAGTGTCAGAGCGTCAGAGCGTCAGAGCGTCAGAGCGTCAGAGAGTCAGAGCGTCAGAGCGTCAGAGAGTCAGAGCGTCAGAGAGTCAGAGAGTCAGAGCGTCAGAGCGTCAGAGCGTCAGAGCGTCAGAGAGTCAGAGCGTCAGAGAGTCAGAGAGTCAGAGTGTCAGAGCGTCAGAGCGTCAGAGCGTCAGAGCGTCAGAGAGTCAGAGCGTCAGAGCGTCAGAGAGTCAGAGCGTCAGAGCGTCAGAGCGTCAGAGAGTCAGAGCGTCAGAGAGTCAGAGTGTCAGAGCGTCAGAGCGTCAGAGCGTCAGAGAGTCAGAGCGTCAGAGAGTCAGAGAGTCAGAGTGTCAGAGCGTCAGAGCGTCAGAGCGTCAGAGCGTCAGAGAGTCAGAGCGTCAGAGCGTCAGAGAGTCAGAGCGTCAGAGCGTCAGAGCGTCAGAGCGTCAGAGAGTCAGAGCGTCAGAGAGTCAGAGTGTCAGAGCGTCAGAGAGTCAGAGCGTCAGAGCGTCAGAGAGTCAGAGTGTCAGAGTGTCAGAGCGTCAGAGCGTCAGAGAGTCAGAGAGTCAGAGTGTCAGAGCGTCAGAGCGTCAGAGAGTCAGAGTGTCAGAGCGCACCGATCAGGAGGTCGGTGGTTTGATCCCTGGCCTCAGCAGTCCACATCCTTGGGCAAGATACTGAACCCCAAAACTGCCCCGATGCTGTGCCATCGGTGTGTGAATTCACATGTACATGATTACATCGACAAACACTTGTAGAAGTCTTTGAGTCAGATCACATGATCTTCGCTCTGTGATGTGGATCAGACTCTGTCTCCTTCCTGTCAGTCCAGTCCTGATGTTGTTATTGATCAATGCATGATCAATAACAACATCAGGAGGAGGAGACTACATCAGTGAACAGAACCGAGACCTCCAGCTGGTTACAGGGGGCGTGGCCTCTCGGATGTCATCTGGTCTGGTGGGTGGAGTCTCTGTGTTCAGGACCAATGAGGTTTCACTGAAAGAAAAAAAGATCTCACAGCTGTTTCTTAATCCTTCACTTCAATCTTTATCAATAAAAACTTTTAAAATAAAATGTATTGTGATTTGATTCACAGACGTCAGTTACCTGTCAGTGTGAGGGTTCTCTCTGTCTGAACACAGCTCACCTGAAAACACACACAGGTACGTCATCACCTCCACTTCCTGTCTATTCAATCAAACATCTCCATATTGTTGTGAAACTATATTATTAGTGCAGTTCTCTTGAGTTCTCAATCGAACATAACAGAACCAGGAGAACCCAGGATCTGGTGTATGAGGTGACTCACTGCGCTGCAGCTGGTCTGACTGGTATGAACTGGAAACACGGAAACAGAAATGTTAACAGCTATTTGAAACAAAAGAAACTGGATCTGCAGGCTGGGTCTTGGTATTAATGAAATTAGACTGGACACACCTGTGCATCCCAGGTACCACGCTCATGTTTTCATGTGTCTCAGTGGCTCCGCCCTCTGCAGACCCACAGTGCTCTGCTGCTTCCTGTCTACCTGTGGCCTGCTGCTCTGATCCTGTTCACATACTGACTGTTAGTTTTCCATTACACATCAGCTGTGTCACACTAACTGTGTCCCAATTCAGGACGAAGGTCCTGATCCTTCAGAGGCTCAATCTGAAGACCCGTTGTGTCGCGGCGGCACAACAAGGCTAATCTGGCCTTCTTGTCCTGAGTTTGGAGGAGCCAATGAGGCGGATCCTTCGCGGCCTAACCTATCCCAAGATTCATTGCTTGCCATGATTGGATTTTTTTCCCAGAGAGAATATGGATATGGTGGACTCCCCAAACATAACAACGGCAGCAGTTGAGGATTACACTGATACATGTATGCATCATTAATCTGTGCATCATTTAATTTGAATAGCTAACGATACGAATGCTGAAAAGCTACATGACATTACTGATACTAACTAGCTTTGCTAGCTAGCTCACTCATTGGCGTCGCTGCACTTACTGCAGCTCGGCTGCTTGCATCCGACTAAAGTTACAGCCTTTGAAAGAAAAGCCATTAAATCTTCACTTCAAATCAGTCTTAAGAGGTTCAGAGGTTGACATCTTTCTTACTAAGACTGTGGCGAACGTGGTGAACATAAACGGACCGAGGTGAACAATTTTAAACAGGCAGTGAAACCTGCTTGGCTTTCAGACAGCTGAACATCACGTCCAAAGTCCAGTACCAGTGTTAGGTTCCACGGCCAACCTGAAAATGTTTACTCTGCTTCTTAAGCTGCTTTTGTTTGCTGGTGTTTATGTCGCTTGTAGCTGAAACTGAAGCTGTAAACTGCAGCTGGTTGCTAGGCAACAGGAGCAGCACTCCGTCCCACTTAATGACGCTTGCTTCCGCGTCTGCGATACACCACGTCCTCCAAAGGATGCAGGTCCTGAACTGACACACGGCTATGGTGTCATTTAAATCACCTCAGCTAACAACATGGTGGTTCTTCATGCGTTCACTGGGACAAAGAGCAGTGGCATGTCAGCTTGACTCACCTTGCCCCTCCCCCCTCTGATCATCTGGTTGCTGGTTAGATGCTCTGCCTCGATTCTGTGTGATGTCACTCTTCCTGTGAGGAAGGAATAAATGTCCGTATTGATAAATCGGTATAATGATCTTCCTGTCCCACATTCTGGCTCAGGTGTGTCACAGTGCCACTCAGAGCTATCTGGATCTTACCTGATCTGCTGTCTGACAGGTGGAATGTACGGGTGTAGTCCAGATAGGTGTGGCCTCTGAGTGTGACGACAGGAGTGTTGATTAATGAAGATGACAGCAAATATACAACTTGCTCCTGTCAGACTTTTAATAATCACATTACTTTAAGAGGTAGAACAATCAGAGGTGTGATGTGGTGTTTTGGTACATCAGAGGTGTCATGTGGTGTTTTGGTAGATCAGAGGTGTGATGTGGTGTTTTGGTAGATCAGAGGTGTGATGTGGTGTTTTGGTAGATCAGAGGTGTGATGTGGTGTTTTGGTACATCAGAGGTGTCATGTGGTGTTTTGGTTGGTGTGATCACACCTGCAGACTGGCAGGTAGACTCTGCTGGAGAACTGCAGTCAAACGCTCCACGAGATGATCTCGAACAGAGCCAGAAGTGTCCTGAAGTGAATGAGGAAGATGGGCTGTGATTGGTTAGAATGATGTAACTGCTGCTGTAAAATGTAATTGGCTGAGCTCGAATATGTATAAATGTATAAATTCATCATGTGACTGTGAACCTGTCTCACTAAAAACCTAAACGGTCCTACAGGTGACAGGTGACAATGTGTTACTGACGGAACTCATAATGTCATTTGACATGTGAACTCTGACCTTTGACCCCCTCCACATGAATACACAGTTGTGTTGTTGTTACCTGGCAGTGAGACAGAGCAGTCAGAGCCTGTTTGTAGAGCTGAACAGCTTTTTGCTGCTTCCTCTGCTTCAGGTAACACTCTGCTAACGACTCACACACCTGAACCTGAGCCAAGTGATCCTCTGCATAGAGACAGGTACAGACAGACAGGTAACACAGGTATGCTGCCCTCTGCTGGTCACAGAGTGCTGCGTCGAGGTGCCCATGTATAACCCTGTTTCCAAAAAGGTTTGGATGCTGTGTGAAACAGAGAGAGACAGAATGTGATGATCTACAAAACACTGCACTCCATATTTCACTGAAAATGGCACAAAGACGACAGATCAGATGATGAAACAGAGACATTTCATTGGTCGGCAGCATATTGCTCTTAAAACCTGAATATATGGTTCAGCATTCAGTATGGTTAGCCATGCCATGTGCAGTAATGCCCCCCCCACGGACGCTGGCTTTCAGTCAGAGACTCATCCCACCAAAATGCAAGACTGAACACCACAGGAAATCATTCCTGCCTGTGGCCATCAAACTGTACAACTCCTCCCTCTGAATGGCCCTTGTCTCAGTTTATATATTTTGTCTCAGTATATATATTTTGTCTGTTTATATATTTTGTCTCAGTATATATATTTTGTCTCAGTTTATATATTTTGTCTCAGTTTATATATTTTGTCTCAGTTTATATGTATTGTTTAGTTATATTTCTCTTTTAATTGCACTACATGTTTACCTCTTCTATCTCTTCTTCGTCTCCTCTATTTCTTCTATTCTTGTAAGGAGCACCTGTAACAAAACCAATTTCTCCTTTCCTCAATGACGTATTTCTGATTCTGATTATAACCAGCCAGATGGTCCCTGTCCTCTTTAGCCCGGAGGACGTGGCGTCCATGATTTCCAAAAAGAATTCCAAAGGTTGACTTGTCAGACCTCAGGACAGTTTTCCACCTCAGTCCACGTTAAATGAGCTGGGACCAGAGGAGGCGGCGGCGTTTCTGGATCTGGTTTCTGGACAGTTTCCTCTTTGCATGGTGGAGTTTCAGCTTCATGTGGATCTGCAGCGATGAATTGAGATCACAGACGATGGTTTTTGGAAGATGTCCACCACAGAATCCAGTCCGTCTTCAGTGCAGATCCTCTGAGGCCTGAAGCTCAGGACCTGACAGGCTGGTTTTCAGCCTCGTCCCTTGTGTCCACAGATGTCTTGAGATTCTCTGAATCTTTTAGTGACGATGAAATCCACCAACTCTTTGCAGTTTTACGTTGAGACACATTATTCTTAACTTGTTGAACTGTTTTGAGCACAGTCTGTCACAGAGCAGTGAAGCCCTCCTCATCTTTATTCAGACACACTCATGTGACTCACCTGTTGCCAGGTAACTAGATTCATCGTGTGATGTTGCGTCAGCTGTTTTCTCTCAGCATTTCATGACTTTTCCGTCTTTTGTTGTCGCTGTCCCAACTTTCGCTGCATCAGATTCTAAATGAAGACACCGTTTTCAGAAACAATGAAGTGTCTCAGTTTCAACCTTTGATCTGTTTGTGCTGCTTTCAGTGAAATCTGGACTTCGATGTTCTGCACATCATCACGTTCTGTTTGTTTTTACAGTCCAACTTTTTGGAAATGGTTTAATGTTTAAATGTTGACGTCGTGCACCTGGTTACACGAGTGGACGTTTGTTTGACGAGTCAAAGCTGATTGGCTCATTGTGTTCTGAGGCAGCAGCATGGTGTATGTTCAGGTGTCGCCTGCTGCAGCTTTAATCTAAACAAACGGCATTCGCTCGATTACAGGAGCTGACTGTAATTTGTCTGGATGACAGAAGGTCCTGCTGGCTGTGTTCATACACACAGTCTGTGGTCTGCTGCTGTTCATCTCCACGTATTTCAGCTGATCATCACTGATAACGTGAATACAGGTGATATTCGGTTTCTTCACAGTCAACAATCATGCTGTGAGTAAAACTTTGTGCTGTTCAGGAAGTTTGCAGTAATTTGACCAAAGAAACAGAAAGAAATAATCGTTGGCCCTGAGATAAAACAATAATCCACTGTGACTGCTGTTATGATGAAGACTACGACCTGGAAGAAGACGTATCACAACCAAAGTCCAGCCAGTAATCATGAAGGAGCCAATAATCATTAATCACATGACCACATCACCAAAAACATGTTTGTGATGTTACCGACGTCTCTGAATCCCTGCAGAGCGTGGATGAAGCTCTCTGCTGCCTCCTCTTCATCACCCAACTGAATGCAGGCAAACGCCAAGTTACTGAAACACCGAGCCTGGTCACCACGGCAACCCAGAGAGCCTGAGCGCGTGCGGCACACACACACACACACACACACACACACACACACACACACACACAGAAACATAATTACCTGTGCAGTACTACAGTATAACTTCATAGTCTGCTGAATGGATGAATTTGTTGTGGGATAACAGGGAAAATAACATTTTATCATTATTGTAATGAATTATTAATTATTATTATCATAGAAATATAAAGTGTGTCTTTCATGGAGAGGAAAAGTTCACATATTCATCAGCTGTCTCAGAACGAATGAGCGAGTGAATGAGTGACACGTCTCTGCACTCTGAAGCAAAGTAGAAGGTATGACAGTGTAGCATCAGGCTATACTGTGTGTGTGTGTGTATGTATGCACACACACACACACACACACACATCTTTAGTGCTCAGTAGAACAGTGTGCCGCCTCGTCAGGGTCTGCTGGGTCTTCATGAAGGTCTTTTGCAGTCAAACAGGAATTAAGTTGATTTGTCTTTCTAACACTCTTCAGGACCTCAGCTTGACCTTCATCACTGCTGCTCACTGACACTTCTGTGATGATATGATTCAAAAATGAAGAAGTAGCTGAAATCATATCATGAAACAATGATCATCTCTCAAATCTCATCTGTCATTTTAGATAACAGTGACGCTGGGTGGACATGAGTGAATGTGTCCTCCTCCTCTGACACGTCTGATCTGTGGACGATCTGACTGACAGGTGATCAGTCTGATTGAGTGACAGGTGAGTGACAGTGTCTGACCGTAGAGTCCAGCAGCCAGCCTATGGTAGCCCACAGCAGGTGTGAACCGGCCCACAGAGTTCAGAGCAGCTCCCAGGTTGTGCAGGACTTTGGCCAGCAGGGGGGGGTGCTGAGCGGTGGGGCCCAGAGCCAGCTGGAAACACTGGACCGCTTCCTGGAAACACCTCATCTGACAGTAAGACACACCCACTGACAGGTACAGCTCACCTGGACCAGAGCAGCAAACAGACAATCAATCCATTAATCAATCAATCAATCAATCAATCAATCAATCAATCAGATGACCTGTTTAACCCTTCAATGCAAAGACATTACCCAGAATCCTTGGCTCAGCGATTCTGTCTGTCAAACTCAGACACTCGATCAGAGCGCTGTTGATGTCATCATGACTGAACTGATCTGATTGGATCATGTGACTTCCTGCCTCTTTGAAGGCAGTGGCTGCAGAATCCAACATGGCTGCCACTCTGTAACTCTCTGCAGCCCGCAGGAAACCCTGAACTGCCAGAGACCAGTCCTGCAACACACGCACGCACACACAAAGTATCACCTGACCTTTTACCTGACATCTTACATGTGTTCCCTGACACCTGTCTCTGGTTTAGGTTCTGTTTGTGGTTCAGGTTCTGAGTGTGATTCAGGTTCTGGTCCCGCTTTGGCTTCTGACCTGTACTGTGCTGTAGCAGCGGCTCATCTCCATGCAGGCGTCCCCCTCGCTGCCTCCGTCTCCCTGTGATCTGTACAGCTGAGCAGCCTGCAGGAAGTAGGCGGCAGCCTCTCGTCTCTGCCCCAGTGCATTGTGGGCCAGGGCCAGGTTGAACTGGAGGTCCGGGAGGCGGTCGGCCTTTGGACCGCGCTGAGCCTGACGCAGGAAGTCCAGACCTTCCTTAGGGTGGCCCACATGCACATAGGCTGCACCGAGGTTAAAGGAGCAGGCCCGGAGGACCCGCGAGTCCTGCACCTGAGGAGCAGTGCATGATGGGAAATCAACAACAGCTGGATACTCCTGCAGCTGTTACTATGGCTACAACCACTACTTCTGCTACTACTACTGCAGGACAGCTACATCAACTGGTACTACCATGGTCAGCAGTCTCACCTGTCAGTGACCTCTGACCTCGGCAGTCTCAGCTGCTAATGACCTTTGACCCTCTGCAGCCTCACCTGTCCTGCAGCATTCAGCGCCTTGTCAAAGCAGCTCAGAGCGTCTCGGGTTCGTCCCTCTTGCAGAGCTCTGTGGCCAGCAGATGTTAACTCCTCTATGTCTACTGCCAGAGCCTCCTTCCTCCTCACCTCCTGTTTCCTCCTCCTCCTCCTCACCTTCACTTTATCGTCACATGGAGGAGACTCATCAGACGCCATGCTGGATATGCAGGAGGAGAACTCACCTGGACGGAGTCTGAGGAGACACACAGAGATATGAAACCTGCAAACATCATTCACCTTCTTTAAAATGTGCAATTCATTACTGTTTTATTTTTAATTAATCAGCTAATTTTTTGATTGATAAGTCATTTATGTAAATATAATAAATGTAATGCTTAATTTGACATGAAATTCTAAATAGCTGAGTTTAGTTTATTTAAAATCACCCTTAGATCATTAAAATGTAAAATCGAACGTTTATATTACTGTGAAGGCGAGAAACACAGATTTATTTTGAAAAACCACGTTTGCTCTTCCTATTTGGTTTCGTCGGTAAAGATAAAAGCTAAAGTTAAAGCAAACAGCGCCCTCTGCCAGAGGAGTCAGCGGATGACTGAATAAACCTCAAACGCATCTCAACTTGAACAATTAGTATAAGGCAATAATTTAACTTTTAACAGTAAAAAGATATTACAATGAACTAAAAATCGACCCTCGGTCAACACATCCACCGAAGAAAGCAGCTTATTGAGTTAATGAGTTTAGTTCTATGAAAACAATCCAAAATGGAGCAACAGGAAACCCTCAGACTGAAGCCAGCTCACAGAATAGATTTGTAAAGAAATACAGTCATGTCATTCATTTTATTGATGTTATTAAAGTTTGAATGGTTATCAGTAAACATGACGTCCTGCTGCCACTTTTATTGATTGTGCTGTTGACACTACTGCTACTGCTAACACGGTTAACCTTTAGTTGCTAACCTTTAGCCGTGTTAGCTAACACTCCCAGTGAAACAACACTTACAGTTTCCAGGTGACGATGAAGAGACGTTAAGTGTTCACATGTCAATAACTGTTCAGAAGTGCGATCGATATATTTTTCAGAAGCGTTTCATGAGGCAGCTGGCAACATCTGCTGTAGGCTAATTCGGACTGTAGTAGACTCGGTTGCTAGGCAACATGGAACCAACAACAGGGAAAACAAATAAAATGTTGGAAAGAGAAACAGAAAAATAAACTGTCAGACGAGAACTGTGATATCTAACGTAATCTCAAAGAAGTTACAAAAAAGAAAAAGTTATCGTAGGTCTTTATTTTAACGACAGAAAAATACATAGACCACAATCCAATGCTGCGACGCTCTAGCCAATGGTAGAAGCGGCTGGTCGGCCAATCAGCGAGCGGCGGGAGCTTTCAAACTTCAGACCGGAAGCAGCTCTGAGCAGCGGACGGTTTCAAACCGAGACTGGTGTTTTAGCAGTTTTTGCGGTGTGAATTTAAACTGAACTGACATTAAAACAATTCATCGACAGCAGAAATAAAGAGTTAATCAACCTGTCGGAGGACGAAGACACGGAGCAGCTAACATGGATTCAGCTGGACACGGTCCCTGTGAGTCTCTTCATGGTTCTTCACATTTCACTCAAACAAACATGTCTCACTTCAGTTTCTCGGGCTTTATGACAGCGGTTCGTCTGCTTCGTGCTGGTTTTATGTGTTAGCTTGTGTCTGTCTGTCGAAATGTTTCATCATGGCCAAACTGACGTGAGGTGGTTTCTGTCTGAAACTGACCAAACGTCTGTAAACAATTATTATCGTAATTATTGAATTATTAACAGAAAGTACTTATCCACT
This sequence comes from Chaetodon auriga, assembly GCF_051107435.1. Taxonomy (NCBI): domain Eukaryota; kingdom Metazoa; phylum Chordata; class Actinopteri; order Chaetodontiformes; family Chaetodontidae; genus Chaetodon; species Chaetodon auriga. Next base: position 28,944,800 of record NC_135081.1, read on the forward strand.
AAATAACATTGAAATGCCTCCAGATCATTATGTGAACTTTTACTCTTTTTTTGGCTGCTGCATGTTTCGTTCTTACAGATTCAGCATTTATATGAGAAAAGTCTGTATAGATTATTTTCTCAATGACTCAAAGCAGTGAAAGTAAAACAATAATCAATTATCGAAATCATTCTGTGAATCAGTTCATTGATAGTTGCAGCTCTATAAACTAATATATAAAGCTCTTCACGTGATTTATCTGAGAGCTTAAATGACTTTTTGTTCTGTTAGTAATCAGCACCTTAGTTTTCCTTTCAGTATAAAAACAGTTGAAGTCATTGTTGCTGAGACGGGACTCCAGCTGTCAGACTGAGGCATCAAAATGTTCTAGATTAAATTAACTGTCTTAATTGTCTTTCTTTTCTTGTTAAACTGTAGCAGATGTGCTGTTTTGGCCTCATCTTCCTCAGAGCAGAGATGTCAGACATCTGAAGAGGCTTCAGCTCAACCAATAAGATTACGGCCAGGCGTTTCGCTCACTAACTGATGGTGTCGTGTTTTAATGTACTTGTCATGACAGCCTTTTTAATTCAGACTCAGAGAAACTTGATTGATCCCTGCAGGGAAACTGCTCGGCTGCGGTGCAGGTAGCTCCACACACAGTTAGAAGTCATCATAGTACTAATAAGGCAGCAGCAGGACAGTGGTGTGGTTGAAGGTGTGCTGCCCTCTGACACACCTGTCACACACAGGTGTGTCTTTACTGAATCAGTATCACACTTGTTCGGATGTGCTTGGATGTCACTGCTGTTTGTGTTGTGCGTGTTGTACAGATGAGCGTCTGACGGCAGAGCAGATGGATGAACAGAGGATCCAGAACGTGGCCTATCAGTACCTCTGCAGGCTGGAGGAGGCCAAGAGGTCAGTGGGATTCACTTCAGACCAGGTCCATGCTGAACTGGTTACTGTTAAAAACAGCATCCATCCACTTTTCAGGTTGTTTTCTTAAATCTCTCCTCAACAACAACAACAACAACAACAACAACAACAACAAATCTGGTGTCACCGACCGGACTGTAAGGAAACTTGGCGTACCACTGGATGATTGGCCAGCTGAGTCCACCCGGGACTCGATGCAGGTTCTGGGCCTCATTCTGGTCACCCAGACTGCTGCAACTCGCTTCTGGCAGCATTTTCTGCATGTGCCTCTGACCTGCAGCTTGTCCAGGACTCAGCAGCCGGCTGGTCTTTAACGTGCCCAAGTTCTCCCACACAACACGCTCCTCCACCCCCAACGTTGGCGACCGACGGCTGCTCGAAGCCACAATGCTCTGCCGCTAAAATAAATGAGGTTTCTGAAGCAGATATACTACAAACTGTCATCGCTACGACACATTGACGCTGTACAGGTGGTGGCCTCGCACTGTATGACCACCAGTAACTGCCTTCCAGTTTATGACTGACCCTCGCTGTCTGCTGCTGCTGGTACGGTTACACTTTATCCGTCCAGCTACCAGGGTTATCAGTGGTCGTGGTAATCAAGCTGGGTACCGCAGAGGAGAATTTCATGCCAACCATAAGGAGACTGCAGGGATGTGGTGGCACGTTGACGGAGAGGATCGACCTTAAAGTCGAGTCAAATGAATTTGTTCTCGCGTTTCATAGAATGTAGTCTCAGCGTGCTGAATTAACAGAACATGAATACTTATTTAGACGATGTAAAGGAAACACCTGCTGCCCACACGTCAACGTCAACATCAACATCAACATATCCAAAGACAGACACACAGACGCTCTAACTGGCCGGAGGCCTCAGAGAAGGTAGGTCTTCAGCTAGCTTTAACAACACAGCTGTGCTTCATCTTATCTTATCTTATCTTATCTTACATCATCAGGACAAATAAGTCCATAAATTAAGTAATGTGAAATAAAGTAGAATGACACAGCCACGAAGTATTGAACACACGAAGAAGAGGAGGTGCAAAAAGGCTTCAAAGGCCAAGAAACCAGCTGACATCTGTCAGTGTTTAGGATGCAGTCCTGCCCCCACCAGTGCAAATGAGCATCAGCCACTTCCGTCCTCACTGATAATAATCAATAAAAAGGTTCCTCATTGGTGTCACACGGAATCATCTCATGATTGGTAAAAGAAAGAGCTCTCGCAAGACCTTCGCAACCTCACTGCTGCACAACAGCGATGGCTGTCAGTGTTCCAGTGAGCACCGTCGGGCCATCATCCAGAATCCATTCCACCTTAAACCAGCCATGACCTGAGCTGTGCATGAGGCCGGGTCCTTCGTACAGGAGGCGTCTTGACGCTGTCGTGACCAACGATGTGAAGGTCAGGAAACACTGAACACTGACAAGGAGAGCAGACGGACGCTTCTGAAGCATGATGCTGGGATTCTGGTGGAAATACAAGAACGACCTCACCTGATCAGACTGAAACCTCACCTGATCAGACCGAAACCTCACCTGATCACTTCACATATGACATCACTTCTTTTTCTCCTCAGGTGGATGGAGGCATGTCTGGGGGAGGAGCTTCCTGCTCCCACTGAGCTGGAGGAGGCGCTGAGGAACGGAGTCATTTTAGCAAAACTGGGTCATCGATTTGCTCCCAATGCCGTCACTCTGAAGAAGATCTACGATCCCGAACAGCTCCGATACCAGGTGACACACACACACACACCAGGTAGTGATTAGTCATCAGTCTGTCACTGTCAGTAATCAATAATCAACCATGTATTGATCTGATCAGGCCGTGGGTCTTCAGTTCCGTCACACTGACAACATCAACTACTGGAGGAACGCCATGACGACACTCGGACTGCCAGCGGTCAGTGAGCAGACTGTGACTGATCGATCAGAGAATCAATACTCTGATCGACTCCTGTCAGTATTGATCAGCTGATCAGAGATTACTATTTGTTTTTTTTAGATCTTTCACCCAGAAACGACAGACATCTACGACAAGAAGAACATGCCGAGAGCTGTTTACTGTATCCATGCACTCAGGTGTGTTTACCTGTCTGTCTGTCTGCCTTCAGCCTGTCTCTCTCTCTCTGTTAACCACCTGTCTGTCTGTGTGTGTCTCTGCCTGTCTATCTGCAGCCTGTCTCTCTCTCTCTGTTAACCACCTGTCTGTCTGCAGCCTGTCTCTCTCTCTCTCTGTTAACCACCTGTCTGTCTGCAGCCTGTCTCTCTCTCTCTGTTAACCACCTGTCTGTCTGCAGCCTGTCTCTCTCTCTCTGTTAACCACCTGTCTGTCTGCAGCCTGTCTCTCTGTGTGTGTTCACCACCTGTCTGTCTGCAGCCTGTCTCTCTGTGTGTGTTCACCACCTGTCTGTCTGCCTGCAGCCTGTCTCTCTCTCTCTGTTAACCACCTGTCTGTCTGTGTGTGTCTCTGCCTGTCTGTCTGCAGCCTGTCTCCCTCTCTCTCTGTGTTCACCACCTGTCTGTCTGCCTGCAGCCTGTCTCTCTCTCTCTGTTAACCACCTGTCTGTCTGTGTGTCTCTCTGCCTGTCTGTCTGCAGCCTGTCTCTCTCTCTCTGTTAACCACCTGTCTGTCTGCCTGTCTTTTTGCTTGTCTGGCCTGCAGCCTGTCTCTCTCTCTCTGTGTTCACCACCTGTCTGTCTGCCTGCAGCCTGTCTCTCTCTCTGTGTTCACCACCTGTCTGTCTGCCTGCAGCCTGTCTCTCTCTCTCTGTTAACCACCTGTCTGTCTGTGTGTCTCTCTGCCTGTCTGTCTGCAGCCTGTCTCTCTCTCTCTGTTAACCACCTGTCTGTCTGCCTGTCTTTTTGCTTGTCTGCCTGCAGCCTGTCTCTCTCTCTCTGTGTTAATCACCTGTCTGTCTGCCTGCAGCCTGTCTCTCTCTGTGTGTTAACCACCGTCTGTCTGTCTGCAGCCTGTACCTGTACAGACAGGGTCTGGCTCCACAGATCCACGACCTCTATGGAAAAGTCAAGTTCACAGGTGAATATGATGATGAACTGAGTTTATTTCAGGTTTCACTTGTTATTAGAGCTTGATCGATAAATCAGCTGATTTTCGACTCATAACGTCATCAGGATCTGTGTCGCTGAGGCGTGATTTGTTCTGTTGCTCGTTTTGTGAGACTTTGACAGATAGATGTGGTGTGGGCTGGTAAAACCCATAAAATCCCCAAATACAAACTGCTGGCTTTTTCTCTGACGCTCATGTTACGTTAGCGTCAGCATGTCTGCAGGTGAGGTGACGGCCATCTTGGAACACTGTATGAACTGTATGTGTGTTTGTGTGTGCGTGTTCAGAAGAGGAGATCAACAACATGAAGATGGAGCTCGATAAATACGGAATCCAGATGCCGGCGTTCAACAAGATCGGAGGAATACTGGCCAATGAGCTGTCAGTGGACGAAGCTGCAGGTAGAGAGAAGAGGAGAGGAGGAGAGGAGGAGAGGAGGAGGAGGAGGTAGAGGAGGAGAGGAGGAGGAGGAGGTAGAGGAGTAGAGGAGGAGGAGGAGGTAGAGTTAGAGGAGTAGCGGAGGAGGTAGAGACGGAGAGGAGGAGGAGGGAGAGGAGGAGCGGAGGGGGTAGAGGAGGAGGTAGAGGAGTGGAGTAGGTGGAGAAGGAGAGCAGGAGGTAGAGAAGGAGAGCAGGAGACTCATCTGCTCTCCTTTTTCCCATCAGTCCATGCGGCGGTGATTGCCATTAACGAGGCGGTGGACAGAGGTCATGTGGAGGTCACAGCAGAGGCTCTGAGGAACCCTAACGCGCTCCTCTGTGACCTGCAGGAGGCGCTGATGAGTGTCTATCAGGAGATGCTGCATCAGGCAAAAAGAAGGAAAAAGGAGCAGGGGGCCAACAGGGTGAGATTTTGATCAGTGATTGGTCAGAGAGAGATGCATTTGTCCAATCAGATGTCCTGCTGTCTGTCTTTGTCTCCGTCCAGATCGTGACTCAATCATCAATTTAATTGATTTAATTTAGAGGAAAAATGTTTGAGAATCTCTTCACGAATAAACCAATCAGACGAGAACGTCTGCTGATGTGTTTGTGTCTCATGCGTCAGTGTGGAGGTCCAGAGGACAAAGACATCTACGAAGAGTTTCTAACTCAGACAGAAATCCAGGACAACATCAACATCGCCAACGGTGAGTTTCAGCTTCAGCTTTCACTGGTTCATCAGACCCAACGTCGTTAGAAACGTCACGTCATTCATTTTTCAGCTTCTTCACTTTCATTCAACGTTCAGCTGATTTCCAAAACAAAGAAACTTTCATTTGAAATATTCAGCTGATTTCCAAAAACACTAAGAAACTTTCATCTGAAACATTCAGCTGATTTCCAGAAACACTAAGAAACTTTCATCTGAAACATTCAGCTGATTTCCAAAAACAAAGAAACTTTCATTTGAAACATTCAGCTGATTTCCAAAAACACTAAGAAACTTTCATCTGAAACATTCAGCTGATTTCCAAAAACACTAAGAAACTTTCATCTGAAACATTCAGATGATTTCCAAAAACAAAGAAACTTTCATTTGAAACATTCAGCTGATTTCCAGAAACACTAAGAAACTTTCATCTGAAACATTCAGCTGATTTCCAAAAACAAAGAAACTTTCATTTGAAACATTCAGCTGATTTCCAAAAACACAAAGAAACTTTCATTTGAAACATTCAGCTGATTTCCAAAAACAAAGAAACTTTCATTTGAAACGTTCAGCTGATTTCCAAAAACAAAGAAACTTTCATTCAATGTTCAGCTGAGTTCCAAAAACACTAAGAAACTTTTATCTGAAACATTCAGCTAATTTCCAAAAACACTAAGAAACTTTCATTTGAAACATTCAGCTGATTTCCAAAAACAAAGAAACTTTCATTTGAAACGTTCAGCTGATTTCCAAAAACAAAGAAACTTTCATTCATCGTTCAGCTGATTTCCAAAAACACAAAGAAACTTTCATTCAACGTTCAGCTGATTTCCAAAAACACTAAGAAACTTTTATCTGAAACATTCAGCTAATTTCCAAAAACACTGAGAAACTTTCATTCGAAACATTCAGCTGATTTCCAAAAACAAAGAAACTGTCATTTAAAACGTTCAGCTGATTTCCAAAAACAAAGAAACTTTCATTCAACGTTCAGCTGATTTCCAAAAACACTAAGAAACTTTCATCTGAAACATTCAGCTAATTTCCAAAAACACTAAGAAACTTTCATCTGAAACATTCAGCTGATTTCCAAAAACACTAAGAAACTTTCATCTGAAACATTCAGCTGATTACCAAAAACACTAAGAAGCTTTCATCTGAAACATTCAGCTGAATTCCAGAAACATTAAGAAACTTTCATTCGAAACATTCAGCTGAATTCCAGAAACACTAAGAAACTTTCATTTGACAACAACAGGCAGAACTGACCAATCACAGCACACCTGGAACATCACATGACTGACCAACCAGCCGACCCAAAAAGCTTTTGACTGCAGGTCTTCGATTATTGATATTAATTAATAAGAATCAATATTGAATTCTCTGAAGACAGAAAATTTTCATCAAATGAAAGAAAACCAAAAAAAGAAGAATCAGTTTAGTGAACTCATGAAAAACTGTGTCTGTCTCTGTCTCCCTCTGTCTCTGTGTCTCTCTCCGTCTCTCTGTCTCCGTGTCTGTCTCTGTCTCTCTGTCTCTGTGTCTCTCTTTGTCTCTCTGTCTCTGTCTCTCTGTCTCTGTGTCTCTCTTTGTCTCTCTCTGTGTCTCTGTCTCTCTGTCTCTGTGTCTCTCTCTGTCTGTGTCTCTCTCTGTGTCTCTGTCTCTCTGTCTCTGTGTCTCTGTGTCAGTCCGCTCAGCGCTCGAGCAGGTCGATGAAGCTCTGGACTCAGCAGATGAACTCTCTCTGCTCTTGGCTCTGCAGCTGCCATGTTTGGCCCTCAGGGGCCTCCACACAGACAACGGGCCCTGGTACCTGGACCAACTGTCAGCAGACCGCCAGCAGAAGGCCCTGGTACACACGCACATACACACACACGCACACACACACACACACACACACACACACACACACACACACACACACACACACACACACACACACACAGGATCAAACGTGGAGCCTGAAGACATTAAAAGCTCATTTAGACATTTCCATTGGCTGGTACCTCTGTGTCCTCTGCCGTCACGTCCTCTGCCTTCACGTCCTCTGCCTTCGTGCCCTCTGCCTTCATGTCCTCTGCCTTCACGTCCTCTGCCTTCATGTCCTCTGCCTTCACGTCCTCTGCCTTCATGTCCTCTGCCTTCTTGCCCTCTGCCTTCACGTCCTCTGCCTTCACGTCCTCTGCCTTCACGTCCTCTGCCTTTATGTCCTCTGCCTTCACGTCCTCTGCCTTCATGTCCTCTGCCTTCACGTCCTCTGCCTTCATGTCCTCTGCCTTCTTGCCCTCTGCCTTCACGTCCTCTGCCTTTATGTCCTCTGCCTTCATGTCCTCTGCCTTCACGTCCTCTGCCTTCATGTCCTCTGCCTTCACGTCCTCTGCCTTCATGTCCTCTGCCTTCACGTCCTCTGCCTTTATGTCCTCTGCCTTCACGTCCTCTGCCTTCATGTCCTTTTGCATATCGTTTAGTTTGTGTCCCAGCCGCAGTTTGTCCTAAATGAACCTTTTCCTGAAAGCTGAGATGTGTTTGACTTGATGCGTCACTGCTCGAAAACAGAGCCAGAGTCTGCAGCTCCACGTTACTGAACGCACATTCAGAGGACACGCCGTCAGTGTCTCCCCGTTGTCTTGGTTTACATACCTCAGTCAGCTGAACCGACACGGGGGCGGTCAGACGAACGTCCGGCGGGTGAGGAAACGGCAGATGTGACTGTTTAAACCTCATGTGACAACGAGTCTCTGGTGTCCGACGTGAAGCCTTAAACCTGAAAGTCTTTATTTCTCTTCAGACGTCACATGACCTCATGACCACGTCTACACTGATGAGAGGCGTGGTGTGTGTCTGAGGTACCTGTCCCTGTCTGTCACATGACTGTGATGAACATTGAGATTCATCACTGATCAATCAGCAGCTGATAAATGATAGCTCTTCACTAATCAATGAAAGCAATAGATCAAAGATTTACATCTTTGATATTTTTAGTTTACCAAAGAGAAAGTTTGAGACAGACAGAAGCATCACAGAGGACAGAGGACAGTGATGCAAACACGCTTTCACCATGAGACAACCATGAAAATGTGACTTTGTCCTGTTGGACTTCTAACCTCTGTGACCTTTGACCTCAGGTTCAGGGCTGTGCTGATCCTCTGGAGCCTGACGCTCTGCAGGAAGGTGTGACCACTGCCAACCAGGAGGCTCTGAGAGACAGGACCAGTAAGTCACACTGGGTCTGTCCCAGTACGTACTGGTGTTAACATCAGAGGGATACAACTGAACAGAATGAATATTAAGAATATTAAATATCAGATCATTTTATCAATAACTGTGACTGTGTGTGTGTGTGTGTGTGTGTGTGTGTGTGTGTGTGTGTGTGTGTGTGTGTGCGCGTGCGTGCGTGCGTGCGTGCGTGCGTGCTCAGTGTATGCAGCAGTGCAGAGTGTCAATGCGTCGCTGCGTCTCAGTGACCCCAGGCGCACAGTAAGCTGTCTGATGACCTCTGACCTCCAACTTCCTGAAGTGTTTCCCTTTGCTGCGACTCTTTACCACCGAGAGCTGCAGCTGCTGCAGAAGCAGACTCCACAGGTACATCTGGACACGCACCTGAGAGAGGCAGTGACAGTCGGCAGCTTGTTTTTAGAACAGCATTTGTTCTTCAGTCTGTTGACTGGCTGAAAGTTGCTCTGCTGCCACCTGGTGGCAGAACACAGTGATGTGTCCTCCACCTACAGTCAAACTTCGGACAGCAGCATTCATGAAAGGTGATGTTAATGTGCCGCTTCCTGCTTGTCTCCACCAGGGGGAGCTGCAGCAGGAGGAGCTGTTTGTTGCCGTGGAGATGCTGTCAGCAGTGGCTCTCATCAATCAGGCGATTGATGCGGGGCGTGTGCAGCAGTTCAGCTCCTCACTGGTCAGTCCATCTGCAGGACTCTCTGACGTCGACCACACCCTGCTGGACAGGTGCGAGTCCTTACACCTGTCTCTCTGCTGTCTTTGGTTTGCAGTGTTTACTTTGGTTCCCATTTAGATTTATTGGTTTTAACAGTTAAAATATTAAAATACTTTTAAAAAGAGGAAATTGAAATAATTAAGAGTTAAAAAAATAAATGCTAAAATAAAAACAATCAATACATGAAAACTACAATATCAGTCCTTCACTTTGGAGTTTAAGGTTCTGTTCATTCTGTGACAGTTTGTCCACATTATGTCACGATGTGACAGCTGGAGTCACTGAACTTCACAATGACTCTTCAGACACCTGAGGGGGACGTGTGTCCTACAGTAATAATGTCATTGTGTCCTCAGGTACTTTACGTGTCTGGTTGGCTTGAGGCAGCAGGTGGGCAACGATCTGCTGACCTGGAATCAGCTGCAGGAGGGAATCAATTCTGTCAATATCTCAGTGCAGGACGAACACCAACGTATGGAAAACACACACACACACACACACACACACACACACAAGGGCCGTCAACAAATCTTCTAAATCTGTGACCTGTGTGTGACCTCTGTCCATGACCTCTGTGCGACCTCTCTCTGTGACCTCTCTGTGTGACCTCTCTCTGTGACCTCTGTCTATGACCTGTGTGTGACCTCTCTCTGTGACCTCTGTCTGACCTCTCTCTGTGACCTCTGTCTGTGACCTGTGTGCGACCTCTTTCTATGACCTCTGTCTGTGACCTATGTGTGACCTCTCTGTGTGACCTCTCTGTGTGACCTCTGTCTCTGACCTGTCTGTGACCTCTGTCTGTGACCTCTCTCTGTGACCTCTGTCTCTGACCTCTGTCTGTGACCTCTGTCTCTGACCTCTGTGCGACCTCTTTCTATGACCTCTGTGTGTGACCTATGTCTATGACCTGTGTGTGACCTCTCTGTGTGACCTCTGTGCGACCTCTTTCTATGACCTCTGTGTGTGACCTATGTCTATGACCTGTGTGTGACCTCTCTGTGTGACCTCTGTCTGTGACCTCTGTCTCTGACCTGTGTGTGACCTCTCTCTGTGACCTCTGTCTCTGACCTGTGTGTGACCTCTGTCTGTGAACTCTGTCTCTGACCTCTCTGTGACCTCTCTGTGTGACCTCTGTGCAACCTCTTTCTATGACCTCTGTGTGTGACCTATGTCTATGACCTGTGTGTTACCTCTCTGTGTGACCTCTGTCTGTGACCTGTGTGTGACCTCTGTCTATGACCTCTGTGCGACCTCTTTCTATGACCTCTGTGTGTGACCTATGTCTATGACCTGTGTGTGACCTCTCTGTGACCTCTGTGTGACCTCTGTGTGTGACCTATGTCTATGACCTGTGTGTGACCTCTCTGTGTGATCTCTCATCTTTAGAGCTGCTTGCTGTCAGTCGGATTAACGAGGCTGTGGTCAGAGGAGACCCTCAGCAACTGCTGTCCGCTCTCTTGCTGCCCTCCTGCGGTGTGGACGAGGTTTTACCTGCCAACACCTGTAGATACCTGACCCTGCTGATCAGAGCCCGGCAGCGTAAAGCTCAGGTAAGTCTTCACGGGTAGCCATCCACAGGCAAGCAGGGCTTCCAGCCAGCACCTCCAACTGGAACCAGAAGTGGAATTCTGATCTTGAAATCTGAATCTTCATCATTCACGTCAATAGAAATATTTTGTATTTTGCACCTGAATTCACATGCCCTCCTCCTGTCCAATCAGGTGAGCAGAGACCCAGGAGCTGAACTATGGTTGACTGATATCCAGGATGCAGTGAGGAGAGCCAATCAGGATAGTCAGAAAGCTCTGAAGTGTGAGTCAGAGACTTTATTGCCTTCAAATGTTAATAGTGATGGCGAGCTGTAATGAATTTCTAGGGCTGAAAGAACTGTGACCTTTGACCTCTGACCTTTCATCAGCTGTGAACTCATTTATCTTCTGCTTCCAGCTCTCTGGCTTCAGTCTGCCGTCATGGTTCAGGACCACAGTAAAAACCTGTTTAGTTTGTTTAGTTTTGTCTGTGAGTGTGTTTGTGTCTGTTAATCCTAAAACAGACAAACTGACATTATTAACCTCCTGAAGACATCAGACTGGATTCTAATCTCATTTAAAATCAGATTTCATGTCTTTTTTCTTCTGATACTGAATCAGTCTGACATTTACTCTGCTCCAGTTAGCATCTGCAGTGACGTATCAGGTCTCTTTCAAAGAGTATGTCTGTGAAGGTCGTGGAATGGTTCTAGAAGACGTTTGGAACCACAGATAAGTCCAGCTGCCTGTGGAAGCACTGAGAGGTTCAGAGAGTACGGTGTAGACCTGCTTTCTGTGGACAGGGTTACAACCTTTGTTGTCATTTGTTCAGATAAAAGTCATGGCCAAACATTTGTCTTATTCCCTAAAGGATTGGTGGGTCAGTGCTAAATGCTTTGTCCAGTGCAGAGGGCAGTTTTCTATCAGAACTGTTGACTTGAAATAAGTCTTACTGGAGGGTGAAAGTAAAGTGACTGCAGTGTTTCCCACAGGATTTTAGGAGACTGTGGTGGGAGGGTCTCTTACCCTCGGGGTTGGGTGTGTGTGTACGTTTTCAAGCCTGATGTATCTCTTTAGGGCATTTTGAGACCACTGAATGTAATATAAATTGCTGTATATGAACATAACAGGTTGGTATCATCCTTAAGAACATACGAGAGAGAGAGAGAGATCGCCAGACAGTGCAAGAGAGGTGGCATGTCCTCTTAATCTTCAGAAACGCTCTGATTCAGACTGTTTTCTCCCCGTTTTTTTTTTTTACACTTATATCTTTACAAATACAGCAGTAAGAGACCGACTTTCCCTTTTTGTTTTTTCAGCATCAGCCTTGCAATGGGCCCCCTCATAACCGTGGGCCCGGGGCCGCCGCACCCTCTGCCCCCCCGCCGGCTCCGCTACAGCTTTTAAGCCATAACCTCACCCCTCTTCACCGATAAGGCTGTGGCAGAGTCACTGACTCAGTGCTGTCGGATCCCTCTTTTCTTTTTCTTTTCTTTTTCTTTCTCGCCGACGAGAGATATTAAATAATTAATTTCATGTTAATTTTTATAAACGGGTAGAGAGAGAGCACAAACGACAGAGGGATGAGAGAGAGAAATAGCGCGAGCAGGAGAGGGAGAAATAGCGGACAAGTAGCTAGCTACCGGGAAATCAGCACCAGGGATAGCGGAAAGTTAGACTCTGTTTGGTATGTTAGAAGTTGACTGGTGCAATGAGATCAGCAACATGGCCGACACTGCTCCGTTATCGAACTTGATACCTGCCCAAAAGAGAAGTTTTACGCTAGTGGTTTACGCTTCTGCGTCGCGGCGACGCCGTACCTACGCCGTCGACGCAGACCCCTACGCAGACCCTACGCCGTAGCCTGACGCGCACCTCCAAAAAATCCTGACTACGCGTCGCGTCGACGCGTATTGACGTGAACTTCGAGGACTGTGATTGGTCCGTTCAGAACGTAATTTTCGGTTCAGTCGCAGCCCTATGGTCGCAGCACAACAACACCGCCATTTTCAAAGTTTCTGTGGTGAGAGCTACAAGAAAAACTGGACCAAGCCGAAGAAAGAATTATCAAGGAGGTACGCAAGTACGACCACCTCTACAATTCCTCTTCGCGGCAGCAAGAGCCCCCCGAAACCATACAAAGACACAGCAACACCCCCCTAGCGGCTTGGCGGTGAATTGCGGAGCAACGCGTTCCCTCGACGCAGAACTATGAATGCTCAGTAACGGCGTAGGGTGTACGCCGTAGGTACGCCGTCGCCGCGACGCAGAAGCGTAAACCAAGCAAAGTCACACAATCTTGAAATGCCGTTCCGGCCTGCTGTCATGTATGGATCATCGACTGGATGGATGCGGTGTCGCCGGATCGCGCCAAATGCAGCAGACAGTAGGACCGTCTATGAACGCGACCTGTTGGTGCGTGCGTGTGTGTTCACGCGCGCGCTCTCGCTCGCGGGCTATAGAGTAGAGTAGGCTACAGCTGTGTAATCGGCTGACTGACGGATCTGGTTATTATTATTATTTTTTAGGTGGGGAGGGGGGTGGAAAGCGGGGGGGTGGGGACGAGACTGTGGCGGGCCCAAACGAGACTGTGGAGGGCCGCCACAGTCTCTTTAATTGGTGGGAAACACTGGACTGTTAATGTTGTAATTAAGACCCCATCAATTCAAATGTAGACTGTTTAAGGACCTTTAAGGCCTAATTATCATACATTTTAAGACATTTTCAGATCTGCAAGAAGACAAAGCTTCAGCAACATCTCTTCATGTCTCAGAGGATTTTATCGATGGTCTCTGAATGATAACAGTCTGACCAAAGACAGCTGGAGCCTCCTTCTTACTGTCATCTGCTGGATTCTTACAGCTTCACAGGGCAAACTGTCTGCAGCGTCCACCCAGACTGATCCACTCACAGCATCGTCTGTCCTCTGACCAGCTCCGTCCCCTGCTGTGACATCATTGTGTAATAATAAATAGTAATAACAGTGGTGACAATGACGATGATGATGTTATTCTCTGTGTGTGTGTGTGTGTGTGTGCGCGCATGCGTTCTCAGTGTGTCTCTCCGTAGCAGCTGTGAATCAGGCTGTGAAGGAGAACCGCGTGAATCAGACTCTTCGTGTTCTTGCTCTACCTGAAGTTCAGCTGCAGGGACTCGTTTCTACCTGTGCTGCAGATTATCAGAGAGAACTCTACAGTCTGATCACAGACAGGATGCACACAGGTACGACGGACTGACACACAGTGTAAACACAGTGAACGAGAAGCAGAGCAGCACGAGACATGAAGTCTGACATTAACAGTCAGTCCACCTCAGACCGTCTGCTCCGTCCTCTGCTCTGTCTGGTTTTCAGAGGGTACACGTGGAGTCTGACTCCATGTAGACTTTAAAATGACGAGTTTGCAGTATGAACGACCTGTGTCAGAGCTTTAGCCAATCACGTCTAATGGTCATAACCAGTCCCCGTGCATGCATTTAGGAGATAACAGGAGTCCGTGGGTTCGAGTCCGGCTAGATGACGGCTCGTTCTACTACTTCCACCTGAACAAACTGGAGGGCAGCTGGGAGAAACCCAACGGCTTCACACACAACAGCGCGTTCCTTGACAGACACCAGATACAGGTGAGATTCACCTGAGGGTCAGAGGTCTGTTCTCAGGACAGATCCTCATGTCTGTGTCTCAAATATACAAATTCAGAGGAAGAATTTAGACATTTGTCCCCCTGCTTGTGATTGGTCAGCAGCAGTGATATCGTGTGTGATGTCACGCCTGCAGGAAGTTGTGAGCAGTGTTTCAGGCTCGTACAGTCGCAGCCTTCTGTGGCGGAGCAGCGAAGCCCTCGTCGTTCGTCTGCAGGCTGTCAGCCGAGGGTTCCTGACCAGACGGAGGCTGGAGGCTCGTCGGCGTTACCTGATCTCTCAGACACCTGCTGTTGTCATCATCCAGGTGAGAACACTGCTGACAGTTACAGCAGAACAGGCAGCCTCACAGAGCGGTTTGGAGGAGTCGATGATTTTAATGATGAATTCTAAGGAATCTTCACCTCCTCATCAACTGGTGCCTTCACCAAGTTCAAACAGGTGATTTACAACAGGTTTGTGCAGGTAAGACAGTTTGATAACTTGAACACACACCTGAATAAATCCAATTAAGAGGAGTCAGAGGGGTTTAGGTTCTTGGACTGTGGTGTGTTTTAACCCCACAGAACCATGACAGGCTGGTTTTTCTGGGCAGCTTCAGCCTGAGACCGACAGATGAGACCCACAGTGAGGGTGCACCTGTGGGAAGACGTTCTCGCTGACTTTGGTTCATTATGAGCAGTGGTGAAACTGGGAAGTTGTCAATGGGGAATTTGGAGACTCTGTTATGCTTGTTGACTTCAGAGGCGCTGATTGGGAGAGCGGGCACGTGAGACGAAGTACTTTGAGTTCTCACCTGTTACACCTCAAATTGCTGACTTTGTTAAAGGAATAAGAGAGTTTGGAGACCTTTGATGCTTCTATTTTCATCCGTAGTTTGATCTCATTGATATTATTATTGTGAAGTGGGTTTTATTCTCTGTCGTATTTACAGTAAATGTCGACGCCTTTTTTTATGTCTATTGCGTCTTTTTTATGTGAAGCACTTGCTGCGAGTGGTTTCTTTGTTGAAAATCACTTTGAGCTGCAATTCTTGTATGAAAGGTGCCATACAAATAAAGTTTATGATTCTTTGTAGTATTATGACACAAAGACACGTGGGAAGGTGCAACCGAGGTGGAAAGAAAACCAGCTGAGACGACACCGTGAGACAGACATGTCAGATGAGAGACAGAAGTCTGTTTAAGTCTTGTATCACTGCACATTTTGAAGTTGGGACAGAGAGCCATGCTAGTTTTCCCCACAGGATCGTTTTGTCTTCATTTTCATGTTACGTTCAGTGAATCAAACAGATGTTAGCTCGCAGTACACCTCACCAGAGACTCAGTTTGTTGTCAGGTCTGTTAATTCCTCTCGTGTCTCTCCTGTTTCCTCTCATTTAGGACATTTATGGACTCTTGAAGACGTATGTTCATAAAGACTCAGGATACAGGCACATTGATCACTGGAGCTGAAAGGTCTCAGTGTTAATTGGGGTTAAAACCGCTGACTTTGTGTTGCTTCCTCTAATGTTCACTTTGTGTATGGAGCGCCCATTAGCTCACCTGCCAGACTCCATCTTAAGGTCCTTAACGAAGCGGTCTGGACTCCAGTCCAGCATGGACTCTCTGCTGCTCCCTCCGGCCGTCAGTGTCACTGAAGCAGAAATAAAAGAAATCGCTGCGGTGTGAACGTACAGTCGGAAAGTTTTTCATGTTCACTGAGGATGTTTTTGACATCAGTGATGTTTGCGAAGGCAGCTGCTTGATATTATGTCCTTCATACTGGATCCTTCCTGTTCTGTTTCTCTTTCTTTCAAGTCTCATTGGAGAAGATTTGTTCAGCAGAGGGCGTACAGGCGTCGGCTGCAGTTTCTCTACACCAACTGGAGGGCTGTCGTCAAGGTAACGACCGGCTCGCCGTGACTACTACAAACTACAGTAAACTTTTTATTTGTCTGAAGTCTTGAAAGTCTGAGCTGAAACACAAAGTCCATCCATCTGGACATAAAGCTGACTTTGTTATGGTGATGAATGGATGAATTACTGTGAGTGAAGGTTTGAACTTCACAAAGAAGAGTTTTCTGTTTTTAAGGGCTGAAAAAAAATCAGAAAATTCATTTTTGAAGTATGAAAATGGCCAACATGAACATTATCCTTCAATGAGTACATCACAGGTTCCATCAGGTGGAAACAAACAGCCCATGTGTTAGAACGATAAAGTGTTCAGTGTGGATCCGTTGAGATCGTTTCTTTGGTCATGAACGTTTGCGTCTGTGTTAACAGATCCAGTCGTTGGTGAAGATGTGGCTGGCGAGGAGAAAATATCGAGCTCGCCTGAGTTTCTTCAGACGTCACGTGAGTCTTCCTCATGTCTCTGTCCTCATTTCTGATGGTGTTAAAATGTCTCTGAGCAGAGATTCACTGAGCTCTGTTAACAAACACACTGTTTCAC
The DNA here is from genome assembly GCF_051107435.1 of Chaetodon auriga. Classification (NCBI taxonomy): domain Eukaryota; kingdom Metazoa; phylum Chordata; class Actinopteri; order Chaetodontiformes; family Chaetodontidae; genus Chaetodon; species Chaetodon auriga. The sequence goes on from NC_135081.1 coordinate 28,961,463, forward strand.
CTCGGTTCACAGTTTTAGGGGGGCAGGGCAGAGTCAGAGTCAGTGAGTGTCGGCATCTTCACCTCCTGGGAGCGTTAAAATGTTTACATATTTGTGTCGACTTGACTTCCTGTTCGCTGGTGGGAATGTGCTCACCTGTGTGCTCACCTGTGAGTGCGACACAGAGAGCATAGGAGAATTGTAAAGGCGCCCACGTAGAGACAGAAATGACGTGTCGTATGTAAATCAGATAAATAACAGAAGGCTGTTCAGTTTGTTTAATGAAGCACAAAGTGTTGACCCGCTGTGAGGAAATGGATCCTCAAATGACTTCTGCCGTGACCCTACATAGAAAATAAAATTAAATAGAATTTACTTGACCTTCAAGAGCGGGCGGGGGGTGCCGCTGGGGGAGCAGTGGGCCCCCCTAATATAATGGTAGGGGAGACACTGAAACAACATTTCAGCAGGTGTGAAAACTTGTTTTCTGGATCAGCTCTGTGTTCAGGACAAATCTGAAGTTAAATATAGTTCAAGACATTTTCTGACTTCCAGGCCTTCGTTACCCCTGAACTAGGGCTGGGCGATATGGCTGAAAACTGTATCACGATATAAGTGTTTAATATCAGTCGATATCGATAATTATTGATATAATAAGGACCAGGAGAAAAATACATTAAATTTAAACATTTTTATTTAACCTTCCTCTGATTACAATCCCATAAGCTATCAAGGCAGAAAGGAAAGGAAAGGTCAACACAACCATGGAAAACACTCACATAAGAAATGTCAATAAAAGTGTAAAAATGTAAACAGAGAGAAACCTGACAACTTTTTTTCTGCAGGTTTAGTGGCAGGAAGTTCACGAGCTGATTCACCTTCTGGTGAATAAAGTGTTTTCAAATATGTGCAGTAAACAGCAGAAACTGAGGTAGACTTGACATCTGTAACATACAACAAACAAACATGACAGACAGTAACACTGATTGAACTATAAATAAATAAACTATGAATAACTTTAGTAACTCTTCTTACTCTAAACATACGTGAACTATTCAATCATATTTTTATTGCACATGTGCGTAAAAAAGAATTAAAAATTAAAAAATTAAAAAAGCACTCGTAAGAGATTTTTATAACTGTCTTCTCCACAGTGCTCAGCGGAGCACGTCTTTATCTATATGACACCACTGCCTCCGTTACGTCTTTGTGCCTTTTAGATGATTTGTCATAAGGCGCTGAAGCAGAGCACCTCTGCATGGCGGGCTGCTGCTTGTGTGGTGCTGCGGTAGCAGATGCTGTTGGACGTTGGCGAATACGGCTGCGCTCGCTGCGAAGGGTGAGCGCGGCTAAGGTGGTTAAACAGTTTGTGGTATTACCGGTCTTGTGGGGACGACGGTCTTACGTACTTTACAGACCACAGTGGTCTGACTACGGTCCGACTTATAAAATCCAAAAAACTGCCAAACTGGCGAGCTGACTTTCCCTGTTTTATCGACAATTTCTTCTCTCGCTGCAGCGTTCACTTGCTATTTGTCATCTCACTCCTCGCGAAGAATCAAACACGAGACAACGCGATGGCGCAACCGAACTTATACTGTTACATGATTGGCGTGTTGGCGTGTCACTCCCACTGATCAGTGATTACTCGCTAGGTTGCTCAGTTACCAGAGAGCGAGTGCCTTTGTTCATGCAACCAACCTTGCTTCGCAACTTGTGGTTTCTTCCGACGAAGAAAAAAAATTATCGAATGTTCTATCGAACGCATTTTTTGTTGATATTGATTACGTCTCTATCGCGAGACATATCATTATGGTTTTATCGCCCAGCCCTACCCTGAACACACTCCAGGATATGTTAGTTATTCTTTGTCCCATTTTTAGAGGCCTGAAGACGTAAAACTATGTCATGTTTCAGAAGAATGTGTGAGAGTGTGTGTGTGTGTGTGTGTGTGTGTAAAACAAAGAAAAGGACAACAGCAGTCCCAAATCATATTAGAATATAACCTTAAAAAAATTAAATATATGGGCTCCATGAACAAGAGGCCAGGCTAGCCGTTTCACTCTGTTTGCAGTCTGTATGCTAAGCTAAGCTAACCTATGCTAAACTAAGCTAACCCTCTGCTGGCTGTCGCTTCATTCTTACTGTACAGACATGAGACAGGTATCAGGCTGAACACCTAACTGTGCCTTTAACTACAGGGACTATAGATCTAATAGACACCTGCCAACCAATCATAAACCAGTATCCTCTGTCTCCACAGGTGGGCGCTGTCATAAAGATCCAGGCCTTCTTTAGAGCCAACAGGGCTCGAGACGAGTACAGGATGCTGGGTAAGCTTGCCGCTGAGAGAACGCTAACGAGGCGCCACCAAACTCGATAACTTGTTTTAAAATGATGTCATGTTGTTTTTGGACCACAGAGGTGTGAAATATCAGGTACTGTCAATCACATTAAGCCCCTCCCCTCACCTGTCTCAGTGCACTCGGCCACACCCCCCCTGTCTGTGGTCAGGAAGTTCGTTCACCTGCTTGACTTAGGCGACAGTGACATCAGAGAGGAGGCGGAGCTGCTGCGTCAGAGGGAAGAGGTAGTGAGGACTATCCGCTTCAACAGACAGCTGGAGGCAGACCTAGACCTGATGGACCTGAAGATTGGCCTGCTGGTCCGAAACAGAGCCACGCTTCAGGTACAGAGGTGACCCCGCAGACCCTCCACGCTGCATGTAGGGACAAGGGTTCAGTCCAAAAACCAGGTGGTCTGAAAAGTGTTTTCCACGATTACAAACAACTCATCTGATTACCAAAACCTGATTCCCTAACCCACTGAGAAAAACCTGATCGCCCTACACAGAGGACATAGACCTGATCGGGATCCCGTCTCTGTCTGAACAGGAAGTCGTTTGTCACTGTAAGAAACTGACGAAGAAGAACAAGGAGCAGCTGTCAGACATGATGGATGTGGGGAGAAGTAAAGGACTAAAGGCTCTCAGCAGAGAGCGGAGAGGAAGACTGGAGGCCTACCAGCACCTGTTCTACCTGCTGCAGGTGAGACCAACGTTTGAAAAGCTTTACCTGAATGTCTCTTTGTCCCGAGCGACTTGCTCCTTACTCCTCTTTGTCCTGAATGGCTTCTTACAAATGGTTTTGTCTCAACTCCTTTTGTCCCATCTGTCTGTCCTGACTTCCACTGTTTGTATAATTTACACTTTCACTTACGTTAGATTTTTCTGAACGTCTTCCCACTTTGTTTTGTTTGGAAAATAAAGTTCTTTAAGATTTTTAATCCACCCTTTATGGTTAATTTTCAAATTGATTGTGATTTATAAACTGTGGATCAGTGGGTTGGTGATTCGATCCCCGACTCCTCCTGCCCAAACGTTGAAATGTCCTTGAGCCAAAAGGCTGAACCTGCTGCTGATGGTCAGACCAGCAGTCCACATGCGTGCCTGAAGTACTGAATGACAGACATCAAACCTGGACTCTGTGGTCGTTTCAGACTCAGCCTCTGTACTTGGCTCAGCTGATCTTCTTGATGCCTCAGAGTCGCTCCACCTCCTTCATGGAAATGTTGGTGTTCAGTCTGTTTAACTACGGCTCCGACCGCAGGGAGGCCTTCCTGCTCCTGCAGCTGTTCACGGAGGCGCTACGATATGAGATCAGGTGATAAATACTGTGTACATATATATATACACACACAGACGTTGAAGCGCACACATTTGTAGTTGTACTTGGTTTGGTGTGTATTTCTGTTCTTGTGAGGACCCTCAGAGATATTTTGCATTCACTGACATCACTTTCTAACTCAAAGTCTGAGTCAACACAAACATTTGACGTCCTCGACACATCAGAGATGCTAATAGAACTGATTTCCAGAAACTGCAGAATACTTTGTTGACTGACGAATGAATCAATAGACAATACTTGATCAATCACTGTGGTGTAATCAGTAACATGTACCTGTCTGTGTGATGATGTCAGACTGAAGGTGGAGCGGCCTCAGGACGTGGTCACTGGTAACCCCACTGTCGTCAAGATGCTGGTCAACTTTTACCGTCATGCTCGTGGTCAGAACACCCTGCGGGAGTCTCTGGGTCCGGCTCTGCAGGACGTCCTGCTGGACCGAACTCTCAGCATCAGGACCGATCCGGTGGACGTGTACAAAACCTGGATCAACCAGGCCGAGACCCAGACGGGACAAAAGAGGTCTGAACGGATACAAAGTGGTTCAACTGAACAGCATCCAGTTTGTGACTCAGAATAATAGATACTGAGGCATTTCCTGCATCATTGTAGATTTAAAATAGTTTGTTTGATGCCATAGTCATACATACTGCAACGTCCAGCCTGGATGTGACGAAGCTGTTCAGGCAGCCAGGTCGCGACGGTGTCAGGAGCACACATGAAATAAGTGCCATGACACTGAAGGCAGGTGAACTACAACAGGTCAACTCTGCATACGTACTGTCTGTGTCCCTGCAGCTCTCTGCCGTACGAGGTTTCAGCTGCAGACGCTCTGAGTCATCCCGAAGTCCAGAGACGCATCGACATCGCCATCATAAACCTGAAGAACCTGACAGACCGAGTCCTCAAAGCCATCACCTCCAACCTCCACAAACTACCGTAGGCCTCCACCTGCTCACCTCCAGCCTCCACAAACTACTGTAGGCCTCCACCTGCTCACCTCAAACATCACATTCATGCTGTGCTCGTGTGTTTGTTGTAGATATGGATTACGTTACACAGCGAAGGTGCTCAGAGACGCTCTGAAGGCCAAGTTCCCTGAAACCAGTGAGGACGAGGTCTACAAGGTAACCTCCAGGACTCAAACAGAGCCTCAGTCTGTCTTACTCGTGCTTTATGGCCATCCAGCTTGCTTTGAGCTGTTGTCTCTCTTTTTCCTGTTGAGTTAAATTCAGTCACTTGAAGTCGTTTTGGAAAAAAGGATCTGACAAACGAAGAAATGTGTCTGCGGACGTGTACTCGTTTCTACCTTCACCCTTTTGTGCCACCATGTTTGCTCTTTGGAAGACTTGCTGGCTGTAACGACTGAATATCCCCGGTGAGGGATCAATAAAGTCTCATCTTATCTTATCTTCTGTTATCTTAACTTACTATCAAAACCACCTTTACTGTTAACTAAACTTTGCTCAGGGTACAACAAAACCACTTTTTCAGAATGACTGGAAACCTGCGAAATAATTCTGCTGTCTGTTGAAACATCTTGAAAGTTGCCTTGATTTGTTCGATTTTATTGATTATTTAATCTGCTTTAAGTGAACACACTGATGCAGAGGTTCGAAGTATGTATCAGTATGTCAGCTGATCAGTGATTGATCAGTCAGTGTCAAAAAAATGTCTGAGCTCATTTAGAAACAGTCTCTGTTACGTTTGTCCACTGGGGGGCGCTGACAAGAGGACCCTAACATGTTACGCTCGGTGTGTATGTGGATCACAGCTCTTTAAAAACTCCTCTGAGGGATCTGATCAAGACTATTTGTTGCTGTGTCTTTAAAAACGTAGCACTGTAGTTCACCTGAAATGCTGCGCTGCTGTTAGTGTGAACACTTTCCGAGCAGGTCACAGGAGAAATTTCAGTGTGCGGCTGAATAAGTGAAACTTTAGTACTAGTAGAGATATTTAAGCGACGCTCACAGCAAACAGCACATAAACAGTACAAAGGTACATGATGGGTGGTGTTGATGGAGGGGTCCGTCTGTGAGGAGCTTCAACAAACAGAGCTTTTCAGATCTGACAGACGGACTGATGGAGGCTCTATAGGAAAAGTCGTTCCATTTCATTTTAATACGTAATGAAATCTAATGTTTTGGTTGACTTATCTGGTGTATTAAACTGCGTTAAAGACATGAGTTGTTTGTGAAACTGCAGAGCTGCTTCACCGCCTCCTCGTGTCACCTTTCCTCCCTCAGATTGTCGGTAACCTGGTCTACTATCGCTACATGAACCCAGCCGTCGTGGCTCCGGACGGTTTCGACGTGGTGGACCGGTCTGCCGGCTCCACCCTGCAGCCGGAGCAGCGTCACATCCTGGGCTCCATCGCCCGCATGCTGCAGCATGCCGCCGCCAACAAGCACTTCCATGGAGACGGATACCACGTCAGGGCTCTGAACCAGTACATCAGCCAGACTCACAACAAGTTCAGGTCAGGGCCTGAATGTGACCTTTAAGCTCTGATGTCTGGATGTATAACCGACACAGGAAGACAAAACTGTTGATGACCTGGTCCATACATCGGTTTATTGAAGCTCCTCTCTTCTCTCCTCTTCTGGACTGGACTACTTTGATGAGGTTGATGTTGTTTGTGTCTCATAGGAAGTTCCTGATGTGTGTTTGTGATGTCCCTGCACCAGAGGACAGATTCAACATGGACGAATACTCTGAGCTGCTCATCGTCAACAAACCAGTCATCTACATCTCCATCAGCGAGCTGCTCAACACACACAAGGTCTGTACAGAGACTGTGCACCTGGACCTGAACCAGGGTCACACAGGAAACCCCCTGTCTGCAGCTGCATTCTCACTGTGTGTGTGTGTGTGTGTGTGTGTGTGTGTGTGTGTGTGTGTGTGTGTGCGCGCCTGCCTGCGTGCCTGCATGATTGCGTGTAGTTGCTGTTGGAGCAGCAGGAGGTTTTGTGTCCGGACCCCTCCGACCCTCTCAGACTGCTGCTGAAGGACCTTGGCCCAGTCCCCACCCTGCAGGAACTCATTGGTACTTCACCTAATACTACTGGTACCACTGACACTACTGTGGTTCCATTGGTACTACTGGTACTAGTGGTGCAACTTTATCACGCTGTTCCTACAGCGGGTTCTGTCTGACTCTGCTCCCAGCTGGTTTATGTCGCATCCAGGATGTTTTAGAACAGTGAGCTGCTCTTTAAAGGTGTCCACAGATTTAGTTTTAATCCTGGATCAAGGAACAAGCAGGAAAACTAATCAGAGGACGGCAGAGATCTGCTGGTCATACAGCAGTGGTGGTAGGCAGCTGTCTGACCCTGCAGAGCTCTGAAAGCCACCAGAGAACCTAGAAATGGATTCTGAAGTTCCAGAGGAGCCAGAGAAGAGCACTGAGGTTTAGTCCAAAGCTCTGTAGCAGCGTTTTAAACCGTCTGTAAAGGTGAAATGAGAGCGGTCGATACGAGAGAAACGTGTGAGTTATGAAAGCAGGTGAAACTCAGGTGGAACTGATACCATTAATAACAAAGTGAGCCAGGTCCAGGTCCTGCTGTTGTTCATGGCGACTCACTGGTGTGATTTACGGAGACAACTGATGGAACTAAGCTGGTTCCACCTGTGCTTCTCCTGCTACAGGTGTGTTTCCATCCACTGGTGGAAACACCAGATGATACGAGTTTAAAGCAGACACGTTGGATCTTCTTCAGTACAGATTGGTTTGTGGGTGTGAACCAGAATCAGACGTCTGCTTTCTGCTCCTCAGGAGAGTCTTCATCAGCAGATCCAGAGTCCAGTCTGTCTCAGAGCAGCAAGATGGAGGTTTCTCTGACTCTGACCAACAAGTTTGACATCTTCAGTGAGTCTGACGACAAACCGGACGCCAGAGGACTGCTGCTCAGGTAGCTTAGCTTGTTAGCCTGTCAGTTATGCTGCAATCCATTGCAAGTCAGAAGTCAGTAGTTCCTGACTTCTGATGTAATGCGTCAGTTCACCTGCTCGGGAAAACATGGGCACCTGCAGCAAACAGACGTTTGAAGGCGAGCGCCACACACTTAAAGACCTTATCAAGTACAAATCAGATGCATGGACGTGAAGTACATGAAGTAAAAACTGAAGTAAAGGTACTTCTGCTTACTGCTGACTGTTTGCCACCATACTGCTGTGATGACAGGTGCGCTCGTGTCGGGAACTCGGGCCACGTACATCCTCCCGAGTTTCCGACTTCAGTGACCATTTCATAGCACTTTTCTGTGTCGGAGGTCAGTTTCTTCTGAGTGCAGTGGATTGCAGAATTACCTGCTTATTTAACTTGCCGTGTTAGCTTCACCTGTTCAGGTGTGTTTAGACAACAGCTGTGATGTGCAACAGTGAGCATGCTCAGAAGAACCAGGACAGCTGACAGACTCATCCCACTTTCACTCTTTTTCTCCCAGCACGAAGCAGCTGATCATTGATGTCATCAGGACTCAGTCAGGTGACTCTCTGAGTGACATCCTGAGAGCATCTGCATCACATGACCAGGTAGACACATGTGCACACATGCACGCACACACACACACACACACACACACACACACACACACACACACACACACACACACACACAGGTGAACCTCAGGTACTCTTCAGATGTCTCTTCTTCTCCCCCTGCACAGGAAGTGTGTCATGATTGGCTGGTGCAGCGACGTGCTCGGCAGGACGCTCGTACACCTGAGAAGATGAAGAGGAACCAGTCACTGGTTGCTAATGGCAAACTGAGCTTAGAGGAGAAGAAGAGGAAGATCCTGAGGAGTCTTCGTCGTCTGGAGGGACTGGGAGTTCTGAGACCACCTCAGGCTGAAAACCAGATCCTGCAGATGATTGCCAAGGTGACCATTCACACACACACACACACCATCATCATCATCATCACGCCCTGAAGCAGGATGCGTCACTTTTCTGGGTGGAGTCACGGTAATGTCTCCACCTGCTTGACGGGACCAGTGGAGCTGCTGATGCTTAATGTTGTTCTAATGCATGCGGTTTGTCCTCCAGAGGCTACCGTACTGCCGCAAGATGTAAACAGGAAGTGGGTGAATCCAGTCTGATAAACTGTCCCCCCCCCTTAGGACATCCGTCAGCAGCGTCTGCACCGTCAGCGTCGGGGGGCGGAGCTTCAGAAGCTCCATCAGACTCTCAGGTGCCTGCAGGCAAAGAGCAGCTTCCACAGTGAACAGGTGGATTACTACAGACATTACATCAGTTCCTGTCTGGACAACTTGACTGCCAATGGGTACGCGCACGCACACACGAGAACACACGTGTCAGGTCACTGTAATGTGGTGGTGCAGCTGGTGTTTGTGTGTTTTTATTGGTTCCTGGTGAATCTCAAATCCACAACAGATCATTTAATCACGACAGACCCATGACTGGAGTCCACAGAGAGGAACTGTGCTGAGGCAGGTAAACCAGGTGAACCAGGTGTGACAGCAGTCCATGAATGAAGTCACAAACAGGGCCGACTTTTTACAAATCTTTAGACTGAAGGAAGGAGCTGATTTTTGTACAAAGACCTCCGGTTTCCTGGCTGGGACCAGCAACAACCTGGATCCTTGGCTCTTTGTTTGCAAACTGGTGTCAAAGGTCAAAGTGGAAATTAAAATTCGATTGTAGAAATAATAAGCAGCACTGAAGAGCACAGAAGTTACGCAATCACAGTTTGTTTGTTTCTTTAGTCTGTCAAAGCTGCCAAATGTAAATCTCTCCAGTGACAATCACTCCGGAGTTAAAAGTGAAAATATTTCGTCTCTACTCTGTTTTCTGTGCTTCTCAGATGTCTCTCTCTTCCCGCTTCTGATTGGCTGAATTAAGAGTTTTTTTCAACTAATCCAGAGTCGGTGATGGTTGTTGGAGCAGTGAAAGATGGACCAAGAAGGTTTTGTTGAGTTTGGATGAAGTTTGTTTTATGATGTCAAATTGCTATTTTTGTGAATGGAGTCTGGTGGCTTTGGTCAGAGCGACAGAACAGCCGTTAAACAAGAAGTCATTGATAAAAAGGTCTGTCTCTGTTGGATCCTCTGCGTCATGTTCTCAGTCCACCTCACTGTCCTCAGCCGTTGTTGCTCTGTGATTGGTTACTCACCTGACTACCACATTTTAAACCTGTCCAATAAAATACTACCATCCACCAGCTGGAACACCTCTGATTGGTTCCAAAAGATTGAAGACATCTCACTACGGCGGAGTGTGAGCCCCCCCAGACACACACACACACACACACACACACACACACACACAGAGGTCAGATGTTGTTATTGGTTATATGTTGCAGTAAACCGACAAATAAAAAGGCAGCAGACAGCAAAGGGAAGAAGAAACTTCCTGCTCTGAGCTACAGCGCCGCCCGACTGCAGGAGAAAGGAGTTCTGTTAGAGATCGAAGACCTGCCCGCCACACAGTGAGGACACCTAACACACACACACACACACACACACACACACACACACACACACACAGTGAGAACACATAACACACACACACACACAGTGAACGTTCTCTCTGACTCTTTGACTGACTCACGTTAAAGTTGTAAACTTGATGTCGTTCTATTAAACGCGTTTAAAGTGAACTGAACTGAACCGTTCCAGGTTCAAGAACGTCGTCTTTGACATCGTTCCTGGACCCGAGAAAGGAACCTTCAACGTGAAAGCTCGATTCCTTGGAGTCGAGATGGAAGAGTTCCTGCTCAAATACCAGGTAAGAAACAGGCTACATACTGAGTCAAACCGGGCTAAACACGTAGTCAAAACAGGCTGAACACTTAGTCAAACCAGGCTGAACACTTAGTCAAACCAGGCTGAACACTGAGTCAAACCAGGCTGAACACTTAGTCAAACCAGGCTGAACACTGAGTCAAAACAGGCTGAACACTGAGTCAAACCAGGCTGAACACTGAGTCAAAACAGGCTGAACACTGAGTCAAAACAGGCTAAACACTTAGTCAAAACAGGCTGACCACTTAGTCAAAACAGGCTGAACACTGAGTCAAAACAGGCTAAACACTTAGTCAAAACAGGCTGAACACTGAGTCAAAACAGGCTAAACACTTAGTCAAAACAGGCTGAACACTTAGTCAAACCAGGCTGAACACTGAGTCAAAACAGGCTAAACACTGAGTCAAACCAGGCTGAACACTGAGTCAAAAAATTGTTTTGTTGTTTTTGTTTTTGTCTTTGTGTGTGTTTGTATTGTGTGTGTTGTGTATTGTGTGTTCTGTGTGTCCATATTGTGTCTACTCTGAGTGTGTTTATCGTGTGTTGTGTATTCTGTACTGTTTATTGTGTATTCTGTGTATGCATTGTGTTTATTGTGTGTGTTTATTGTGTATTGTGTGTGTCTATCGTGTGTTTATCGTGTATTGTGTGTGTTCATAGGACCTGCTGCAGCTACAGTATGAGGGCGTAGCTGTGATGAAGATGTTCGACAAGGCCAAGGTCAACGTCAACCTGCTCATTTTCCTCCTCAACAAAAAGTTCTTCAAGAAATAAACCGGGTGGTTCTCTCACCTTACACTCCTATCTCTGATGATGTCTCACTACATTACGTTTCTGTGTCCTGTTACATCGTTCAGAGTGAAGCATCTTCTTTTCACTCCTATCTCTGATGGTGTGTCTCACTACATTATGTTTCTGTGTCCTATTGCACAGTGAAGCATCTTCTTTACACTCCTATCTCTGATGATGTGTCACTACATTATGTTTCTGTGTCCTGTTCTATCGTACAGAGTGAAGCATCCTCCATCTTTGTGTCTCACCCTGAAATTGTTGCTCTGACCTTCCTGACTTTTGAGCCCTCAAGATTTTAAACAGAGTGGGACATCATGTCTTCACTCTTATCTCTCCTTATCTGTCGCAGCTGTTCTGAAACCTGACTGAGCCAATGACTCGTCAATAACAGATGATCAGTAACTGTAAATATTTTCTATCCATTTCTTTCAGCTTGTTTCTTTTGTTGACACTTGAGGAGAAACTTTTTGAAGTGTTTAAACATTGTTTTTACTCCAATAAATATCTTCGTCTTCATCTTTACAGTGTGACAGCTGGGATCAGTTCATTCATTGATTGGTTTGTTGATCGATTGACAGCTGAGCTCTCCTTTGTGTAGCATGTGTGAGATTGTTCAATGAAGTGGAGTTTACCTCAGAGTAGCTGACCAGTGTCAACTGGATCAGGCTGGTTTTTGGCTCCTGGCCACGATGGACTCATGAAGCTGGCACGCTGACCCTCGGTCGGCGTGCGGACAGACTGCTGTTCACGTCAGTACCCTGCAAACGTTGCGTCGAAGGGTTGACGACGGTCTGCGGACGCTGCACCTGAATCACTTTCACTGAGTATGAACTCGTACCCTCTCGTACCTGAAAGTTGTGTTAGCACAATGAGCTGTTTTTAAAGTTCAGTTCAGGTGTTGAACGTCCAAAGACGGATTTCTGTCCGCTGCGTCAGTCGAGCGCTTTCCAGCTTTGCACCTCTTGAATTCCTTCAGTGGAACAATTGATTGTATTTACTTTATCATGATGTAGCCTGGAAGTTTGTATACTCAGCGTTAGAGAAAAACCCGGTTCAGATGACAGTCACACGACACGAGTATCAAATAAATATCAATCGTACTTGGCAATAAAGCATTTTCTGATTCTGAATATATCCAGACAGACAGGTGTACCTGTTTACCTTGAGAGTTTCAGCTGAAGCTTCTCCCTCTTCTGATGTGGAACAGGTGATGTCACACACCTGTGATGTCACAAACCTGTCCTCATAAAAGAGGACGATAAGACACTGTTACCTGTCAAAATAAACCAAGCGCACTTGACTGTCAGAAATAAATCATAAACTGAACCCAGGAGACTGAAGGAGGTTCACCTGCAGACTCTGCAGGAAACGCATCACATGACAAACTTGTTGTTTTGTGGTTTTTTGTTTTTTTTTTGGAGAAACATGAAGCTTCACATTTTTGAGCCTCGTGTGTGAGTGTGTGAGTGGCATCATGCAGTTACCACCAATAGATAATCCAGGAGTCAAAATTTACTTTCTGTGGGATATTAGTTTAAAAGTGAGTGTTCACAGTTATTTATCCAAAATTTACATTTTAGATTTGTGCTACTTCTCTGAAGAGTTGTAGTTTCTGAATCTCCATAGTGGTGGTGCAAAGTTAACATCAATCATCATCAGAAAGGAATCAATTAAGAGCATAATAACACCCAGGTGAAAAAATTACTTCAGTTTAAAGCAACAATTTCACTCTGGTGGTTTACTATGAAGAGAACTTAATAAGGACAAACACAGTTACTGTGGACACGCTGTTACACTGAGATGCACAATGTGATAAGGTCTGTCCGACCTGAAGCAGACTACCACGTCCGAGGGCCTGAAGGCAGAGGACGCAGAGTGGACTTATTTTGACAGACCAAACCTTTTAACCACATCTATGATCCGATGTTTTAACCCTTAATTTAATTGTTACAACTGTGCTTTACTTTTATTAACTCTTTATTTCCTTTACATTCATGTTGAGAGTTGCAGAGGACTTTGGAAAAGGAAACAGATGCATAAAAAACACCAGAATGCAGGAAATGAAGTGAGACTCAACATCTCATCGGGAAGGACCCCTTGGATGATTTGTGTCCCCTGGGCATGGAGCTGTTGCCAAGCTGTTCCTTCTTTTTCCACACTGAAGGTGAAAACTGTACCTGAAGCTCTGGCTGGTCACACAGATGTCAATCTAATATCCATGTTGTCCACAGAGTCTGGGGGACACAGAGAATGTGGGGATATTCCTGTAACTGCTCTTCAGTGCCCCCTTGTGTTGAACCAGACAAAGGGTTGATGTTGATTGAGGCTCTTTTGCACAAGTGCATCTTTACAGTATTTACAGTCTCAGCAGGTTTCGGTTCAAATCGTCCACAGCACTTCTTTGGAATTTCATAAACAAGAAAACCGTTTTATTTAACGTCATCTCAGCAGAAGTACACAGAAATACCAACTATTATAATGACTATTGTGTAGATAATTACAGTACATACAGCGCAGTAGGTAGTTTCACACTTCTTCAATCAGAACAGGAGCTTATAAACAGATTCAAATAAACACATCGGCTTCATTAATGACAGTTTGTTTTCGTAGCTTCAGATCTCAGTTTCATCAGTAAAACTGCAGGTGCAACAGAAGGTTCTCGTTTTCATCCTTCAACATTAGAAAAATGACACGACTTCAGTGCAAATTGTGCGTCTGTAAACATCAAATAAGTCTGATTATTTCTGCTTCTGTTTTCATCATGAGTGAAGGAACAATCATTGAGGCTTCAGGCGAAGCATCAAGAACGTGTTGTAAACTGATTTTTAATGCAGAAAGCTTCCTGTGGTTCAGCAGGGTGGAAACAGGACAGCTGCACCCACAAAAACATTAACCTGCTCAAGTCAGTTCAAGAGCAAACTTCTTACTGATCTGAACAACTTTTAGAAATATGTAATGAGGAGTTAATATTTCAGCTGTTCCCAGAGAAAAATCCATGAATGCTGTGTTTACTACATTCATTCATTCATCTTCTTTACCCGCGTATCCCTTTCGGGGTTACGGGGGGCTGGAGCCTATCCCAGCTAGCAATGGGCGAGAGGCGGGGTTCACCCTGAACCGGTCGCCAGCCGATCGCAGGGCAACATAGACAGACACACAGACAGACAACCATTCACACTCACACTCACACCTATGGACAATTTAGAGTCACCAATTAACCTAATGAGCATGTTTTTGGTCTGTGGGAGGAAGCCGGAGTGCCCGGAGAGAACCCACGCATGCACAGGAAGAACATGCAAACTTCACACAGAAAGGCCCTGCCCGACCCGGGGATTGAACCAGCGACCTCCTTGCATGCGCACTACCTGCTGCGCCACCGTGCCGCCCTTGTTTACTACATTGAGTCTGAAAAAGAAAATAATCTCATGTATCTCAGAACTAGTTGACTTTGTTGAGAGACAACCCAGCTGAATTGTTTGTGTTTGATTGTTGCTCATTTTCTCATTTTGGTGTCTTCACTGTAACAGTGTGAAGTTGTGGTGGTTCTACTTTGGCGTCACACTTTGTCACAGATCATCTGTGTTTCTAGAAGTGGCAACTGGACTTGCAGATGAACTCAACTCAGGATGAGCTCTACAGTAAAATTTGGATTTGAAAAGTGAGTTAAACTCAGCAGACTGAGGCGGGGGACTTTCTCACACAGATCGTTACAGAGCTCTGTGGTCTGGACTCTGCGTTAGCTAAGAGGCCACTGTTGGAGGACCTGATGGTTTGTAAGGGCTGAAGAGTTCACTGATGTTCAGCTCAGTTGAGTTTTGATGATGAAACATCTTCAGGGACCATCAGCATGTCCATTTATCTCTGCATTTTTTAAGCCTATTAATCTAACATCAGATCTAGAACTGGTGTTATAAAGTTAACTTTACAACTTAAATGAAACGCTGGTTGAACCCATCTTTCAGTTTAATAAAATCCTTCTTGGTGCAGCCCTCCGGAGAGACCAGAATGTGGTTTTAAATGTGTCCAACCTGTTTTCATTCACAGGTCCTCAAATGGCAACTTTTATCTCCCTCAGTGTCTCACAAAGATGCTGAAGGATATCTTGTGAGTCTCTAAGAGATGCTGAAGAGATGCTGAAGAATGTGACACAACGTTGCAATTTGAGGGCCTGGGGATGATTTGACTGAGAAGCTTCTGTCATAAATTACCCAGTAAATCACCACTGTCAAAATCTCTGTGGCTACCCATCACGCCTTGCTCCGATACCTCCTATCATCAGTCCCCATTGGACTCAATGACCTTCTCAGCCAGGATCTCCTGAAAGGTGGAGAGCTGCTTCATCTGCTCTGTCTGCATTGAGTGTCTCCTCATCAGCTTCTTCTTCATCTTGAAGTCGGGTCCCCGTTTCGGTGAAGCTGGAGCCACAGGGACAAGGATCTTATGCCCAGAGTGGATGGGGGAGGTGGGTCTGCCATTGGCCCGAATGTCAGGGATAGGTCTTTGGGGGTTGATGTTGAGTGGAGGCAGGAAACCAGGCCTGGTGTGGGAGATGTGGTCCAGCAGGAGGGTCCCTGAGCCCCGGCGCTCCAGGAGCCCTGGGGGACGCCTGCGTATGGTGATTGGTGACACAGAATTGGGGATATTCTCCAGAGATTCCCTTGAGGAACTGGTGACTAGGGAGAGGGGAGAAGCATTGTACCTCCTCCGCTCCACAGACACACGACCAGAGTCTGGAGATCCAGGGGTGGACTCTGGACAGAGGTGGGTGTCTGATTCATAGTGCTCCATCCGGGTTAGTTTGGGGTGAGCCAGGGCCCGTGCCACAACTGCCCCAGGTCCCCCCATGTTCTCTTGGGACTCTGGGGCCGTGTTCCTGCGGTACAGGATCTGATGCTGCTGGACTTTGTCTGCCCAGGAGGAACCAGAGAGGGCTGCGCAGTCCTCGGAGCAGGACCGGTCAATGAGTTTGGGTGAACAGGGATCATGGGTCTCGATGCTGTGTCGCCGTGACAACAGAGGCCTTCCCTGCTCTGTGATGGACAGGCCATTAATCTCTGTGCTCAGGTCACGACTCAGGTCACAGCGGCACTCTTCCACCAGACCCCCGTCAGCCTTCTCCTGAGGAACCCCGCTCAGCACCGAGGGTGCTACCAGGCCCCAGGGCTCTGAGTTCAGCCTCTTCAGCAGCTTGCGTGGCGGTGGTCTCTTTTCTCCTGGAGGTCGAGCTGAAGGTAAAGGTAATGCCGAGGTGAGTGCGAAGCTGAAGATCCCCTCCTTGTCTGTGTTCTTGTCTCCTGCTGGTGAGGAGGTGCCAATCTCAACCTCAGAAGGAGACATGCAGGCTGGAGATAGTTTGTCCACAATGCCTGGCGAGGGGGGGGAGTTGAGGTACTGCTTGGTCTTCTTGGTGCCTGACGGAGACGTGTCAGTGGTGATGATGATCACCTCCTTGCCTTTGGCCTTACAGGCATCCAGCAACACCTGCAGAGTCTCGCGGTCTCCCTTGTTGATGGCGTGGATGAGGGCGGAGGACCCAGAATAGTCTTTGAGGCTGGGATCAGCTCCATTCTCTAGCAGAAGTGAGACCACCTCCTTCCCTGCCTGCTCGGCACAGGCGTGCATCAGCGCCGTCCTGCCACTCTTGTCGGGGATATTCGGATCGGCACCTTTCTCCAGCAGGTACCTCACCATCCTCTGCCGGGTCTGCGAGTCATCATAGCTCGCTAAGCATGCAGCAGAGATAGGGGTCTCTCCGCGTTCATTGCCCTCATTGATGTAAGCTCCACCCTCCAGCAGCAGACGGGTCAGTCTCAGCTTCCCTTGGAAAACAGCTTTGAGGAGGGCATTCCCCTCGGTTTGCAGGGGTCCTCCATCTCCCATGATCCCTCACCTCACCTCAGACTTCGTGTCCACCAGAAGCTAGCTTATCACTGCCTGCCCATTCTCCATGAGAAGCCACATGACCTGCAAGGGAAACACACATGAGGTAAGTTCACCTCAAGTTCAGTTAAAAGTAATAGGATGTAATGTCAGATTTAATGTAGGATGTAATGTAATAAGATGATAGAATGTGACTGGCTGAGATGCTGATAAAGACAAAATGGGAGACTCTGGAGGTGCTGCTGGTGTCACGTCACCTGAATATGAGAATACAAACAGACTGTTGTTTATAAAACCACCACGTGTTGGCACCTTCAACACTTTTCCACCAGCAGCAAACTGTAGATGCCATGTTGTGAAAAGGTGAGTTTTTATTGGTTATGTGAACACTGACAGAGCATGGCAGCCGTGGAGACTCTGTCAGTCCAGGTCTGGTGCTTGGTCCTGAGTGGAGGAGAAAGGAGGAGGACACTGCAGGACGGGGTGGGTCTGGAGGGGGTCTGATAATGGTGGGCTTTGTGAGGACGACAGAACATGATGATGATAATGAAGGTAAATTGAGTTATTGTTGTCATGTTGGTTCAGTGTGTTTCCACCTACACACACACACACACAAACACACACACACACACACACATACACATACACAAACTAGTCAAAGCAGTGAAATGTCCCGGTGACTGCTTTTGGTCCACTTCCTTTCTGTCTCTACATGCTTCAGATGGGAATAATCATACAAACTCACAACATCTCTTCTCACTGCAGATCAGATCAACCTGCTCCTCAATCCCCAAAATCAGGCCAATGTACTCGATAACAAAACTGTCTCCAAGATATCAAAGACCGGTCGGCTCATAATTTTCTTCAGTTGCTCTCAGCTCCACAGCAGCAACGAGGTTCTCCTTCACTAATTCTCCTTCTGAAGGAGGTTTCAGCTTCTTGGCTGTTAGCTTAGCACAAACCTGCTGCAGAATACTGTCCGTCAGGATGAGGTCTGTGAAAGCTGCTTGTTGAGCATCAAACTCCACCAAAGAGCCTTAACTTCATCAAGAGCAACTCATCCATTTCAGCATGTTTGTCCTGTGATGACTCTTCAGTTTGACCTTCTTCATCACTGTGGACTCGTCCTCACAAACTAACTGACACACACCGACTTGATTTTACTGGTTTGTCCATTTCTGTTGGAGAGAGTGACGCTCTGCATCTGCTTATGTTGTTGACAGTAGACCTGATGCGCTGATGTGATATCAGCCACTCTGCGTGTGTTGTGTTCAGGGACCACTTGGAAAATCATGTTTGTCCGCTATTTGATATTATTTTTATTTTCACTGAAAAAAAAAATCAGTGGAGACAGGTTTTTCTTGCTGTGACTCTTAGAAGAAGACGACTGTGTAGCTAAATACCGAATTCAGGATTAAAAATACTAAAAAAAAAAAAAAAAAAAATCAGCATCAGCAAACGTATTTAACACATTTGTCAGAAGACTCTGCTCACCTGTCCTTGTAAATATGCAATGTGTTTTCATCCAGCAAAGTGCTGCATTGGCCAATCAAATCCATACTAGCTCACATTCCTGGTTTGAAGGTATTTAATGTATTTTTAAGTATTTTCCATGTACTTCATCAAGAGAAACAAATGAAAGTTCAGTGTGATGATCCGACTGCGTGTGCCTGCTCACCTGAGTGGTGAGATAAAGAGCAGGAAGCAGAGACAGCAAGTGACCAAGAAGAAAAGGTGGCAGCCGCCAAACTCAGAGACTTAAAGCGAACACTGATCCCAGGTCAGTCTCTTTTCACTGAGTTATAGTCTACATCCAACTCCAGCAGCGTGAAGCAGCTGATCAGGAGGAATTAGCCAATCACTGTGAGTCGTGTTGCAAACAGCTGATGGCCAGCAGGACTGTGACAGATCCTCTGCAGAGTCCAGACTCCGACAGCAGGACCAGGTCCGGTTCGATCAGTTCCAGTTCAACACCATCACTCAAACGTCACTGAACGCTTCAAACACCTGGTAAAGGTGAGCTGAGCCACTGTGTCTAACAGGTACTCTTACTTTGAAAACTTTGGGTACATTTTCCTGATAACATGTTTGTACTTGATTTCAGGACCTTTACTTGTATCAAAGTATTTTCTAACAGAATTCTTCTTCCACTGCAGAAGTAAAATACAATCATTTTCAAGTCTTTTGATAATCTTTAGTTCCAAGTTCTTCATCATCACCCGCAGCAGGTCACGTGTGCTGTTACCTGTCACTCAGGTAGAAGAGCTGCTGCTCAGCAACATGATGATGATGATGATGATGATGATGATGATGAAGCTGCCTGACTGTGGAGGAATGCAGCTCACAGCACACACCCGGAAATGTACCGGATTTCTACGTCAGTCCGCCGCTCTGACGCAGTGATTTCTATATTTACACACCGGTTGCGACGTTAGCGGCAGCACCAATAGCGCGCGCGCGCACACACACACGCACACACACACATATGATCAGATATGTGGTGTGTCTTTGCTGCATTATCATCATCATCATCATCATCATCATCATCATCAAACCGCCACATCTGGTGACTTCAGAGCGTTAACCCCCCCCCCCACACACACACACACACACACACACACAATTTCTCTCACACACGCACACACAGACCGAGAGGAGCCGTTACACTCCGCTCCTGATGCAACTGATGATGATGAAGATGATGGAGGACTGAGTAAGTCGCAGCAGAGCAGGGATGAGGATGATGGAGGGATGAAGATGATGGAGGGGTGAAGGAAGGAAACAGAAAACATGCGGAGCATTTATTCTTTTCTTACCACCGAGCTGAAGAAGCATCATCATCATCTTCATCATCATCTTCATCATCACTGTCCGTTAGTTCCGGTAAGCTACTGTTTACTGACTGACTGACGAGCCGCTGCACCGACACTCCTCCTCCTCCTCCTCCTCCTCCTCCTCTTCCTCCTGAGAGTCTGAGCTGTCAGAGTCGCTCAGAGAAGATTCACGGCCGGGCGGAGATTGTGGCCTCCAGCTCCCCCTGCTGGTCAAACACTGGAATCTCTTCTGTGGTCAGTGTGGAGGCTCAGTTCAAACACTGTGTCGACTCCGTACACACATTTCTATTTACAGAACCAGCCAAAGGTTTGAACACCTCTTCATTCAGTGGTTTTTCTTTATTATTTTCTACAATGTAGATTAATGCTGACATCAAAACTCTGATAGAACACTTGGAATTATGTGTTAACCAGAACAGTTTATCTAAACTAATCGACTCTTCTCAGTTTGCCTGGTTTAGCTTCGATCAGCTTCGCTCTCTCTGCTCGTCCTCTCAGCTGCTTCATGACGTCGTCACCTGGAACGATTCTCCGTCAGTCTTGAAGGAGTTCTCATACGTGCTGAGCTCTGATTGGCTGCTTTTCCTTCACTCTGAGCTCCAGCTCATCTCAAACCATCTCAGCTGAGGTCAGGTCAGGTGGTTGTGGAGAGCGGATCATGTGATGCAGCCCTCCATCACTCTCCTTCGTGGTCAAACACAGCCTGGACGTGTGTTCTGGGTCGTTGTCCTGATGAAGGACAAACAGCTGGGCTGACCTGTGGCTGCAGGACGCTGTGGTAGCCGTGCTGGTTCCCCCCGCACGTCACACCTCCACATCCTGCTGCTTCACCGTGGAACCAGACCTGCAGATACCCTCAGTTCCCCTTCTCTGAGTATCATGAAGACACGACGGCTGGAACCAAACAGCTCAGATCTGGACTCATTAGACCAGAGTCCAGGTCTCTTCTGGTCTAATGTCCGGTCCCTGTGGTTCTTGGTTTCCTGCAGTTCTCTTCTTCTTGCTGGTCTCTCTCAGTCTTGGTTTCTTTCCAGCGGTTGGACCATGAAGGCCTGATTGACTCGTCTCCTCCATCAGTGGATGTTGAGATGTTTCTGCTGCTTGAACTCTGAGCAGCTTTAATGGGAGCTGCTGTTAACGGCTGACGTCTGAAGCTGCTGACTGCGATGAACCAGCAGAGGGACCTCCTGGTCTTTGAGCAGTGCATCATGTGACCAAGTCCAGATCTGGTCTGACACAGACTCGTCTCACACCTGAAATATGACACAGCATTAATAACATGTACAGAACCTGAAACATGACGCAGCATTAATAACATCGACAGAACCTGAAACATGATGCAGCATTAATAACATTGACAGGACCTGAAACATGACACAGCATTAAGAACATGTACAGAACCTGAAACATGACACAGCATTAAGAGCATGTACAGGACCTGAAACGTGACACAGCATTAAGAACATGTACAGAACCTGAAACATGACGCAGCATTAATAACATTGACAGGACCTGAAACATGACACATCATTAAGAACATGTACAGAACCTGAAACATGACACAGCATTAAGAACATGTACAGGACCTGAAACATGACACAGCATTAATAACATCGACAGAACCTGAAACATGACACAGCATTAAGAGCACGTACAGGACCTGAAACATGACACAGCATTAATAACATCGACAGAACCTGAAACATGACACAGCATTAAGAGCACGTACAGGACCTGAAACATGACGCAGCATTAATAACATCGACAGAACCTGAAACATGACACAGCATTAAGAACATGTACAGGACCTGAAACATGACGCAGCATTAATAACATCAACAGAACCTGAAACATGACACAGCATTAAGAACATGTACAGAACCTGAAACATGACACAGCATTAAGAACATGTACAGGACCTGAAACATGACACAGCATTATGAACATGTACAGGACCTGAAACGTGACACAGCATTAAGAACATGTACAGAACCTGAAACGTGACACAGCGTTAATAACATCGACAGAACCTGAAACATGACACAGCATTAAGAACATGTACAGAACCTGAAACATGACACAGCATTAATAACATTTACAGAACCTAAAACATGACACAGCATTAATCTCACATACATATATAATCAAGTGATTGATTGATTGATGTTGTTTTATAGGACACACACACATGCACGCACGCACACACACACACACTTGCTATTATGGAAACATAGTTTCCATGGCAACTGATGAGCTGTATTCCTGCAGAAGGGTTCCCAAGATCACACACACACACACACACACACACACACACACTGAACAAAAGCACTGAAAAAACATCTTTGAAACTGAAAATAAATAAAAATGATCCATTTCAGAAAAACGTGATTGAGTGAGAATCTGATTATAGATGAGATCATAAATGGTCAGACAGTAATCTGATTGCAAAATAAAAATGAAGGTAAATTCATGTGAGCACCGCTGACGGAGGTTAGAGCTGTGCTGGAGCTGCTGGTAAACCACAAGGAAGATAAGAGGAGAAGAAAAGGATTACTGGAACCTGACAATGTGGATGACATGGACTCATGGTATTTCTTCAGTTGTACTTATGTCAATATTGAACTTTACTACCATCAACTGGATTTTAAGATGGGTGTGGTAAGTGTTATTCTTATCTTATCTTATCTTATCTTATCTTATCTTATCTTATCTTCATCGCCTCCTCACTCTGTCTTCAGACCAACTGATCGCTCTGGTCACCACTGCCACAGTATCATATTTCATTAGAATAATATTTTCTTCCTAGATTTTGACTTTTTGCTTCATTTTCTTTTCTTTTCATTTTATATTGTATGAGGCCAACGACAGCTTCACTGTCATTGTTGTGTGCTGACAATACAAGAAGTTGAAGTGTAGAAGATACCTGAACTGAAGCACTGAAGAGGGAAAAATGTGTTAAAAGACAGTTTTCTGCTCTCAGCTGAGAGCTCGGTGTGTGTTTGACCTCAGCGGCCTCACGTGTATTCAACTTACTTTTCTGATCTTTTCTCTCTGATCTGATTCCGCCTGCTGAACTTTAACCCTAACTGTACAAACTGCAGAGGTCAAAGTTCACCGAAGCACGAAGTCAATGGCCTCGACTGTATGACTCAGCCAATCAGAGGAGAGCGCCCTGTCGCTGTCTGACTCTGCTTTTTTCTTCTCGTCTTTTGTCTCTGCGGTCGGACGATGCACACCAAGGGAAACTCCTGGTAAGACTGACCCACACTTTATCTTCATTTCTTCTGATCTCTGTGACTGAACTCAGGTCAGATTCTGTTTCTGCTGCCGAGTCTTTGTCCCGAAATCACTGAAAACAGAAATGAGTGTCAGTCTGTAAGTGACAATAGTTAATAAGAATTAGTCCAAACAAACCAGCAAACGTTCACCGAATTAGCTGGAAATTCATGAAAAAATAGACTTTCAACAGTTTAACGTTCTTCTTAGAACACAAACGAACTTGTTTTAACTGCTCGTGTGTTCAGAGTTCGATGGAAACCTGAATTGACACGCGGACTTTCAAACATTAACAAAAGAATCTGGAGGCAACGTCAGTGAATGAATTGGCAGATGAACTGATGATGGAATAATTATTAGTGTAATGTTTGCATTCACTTCCTCTTTTCAACTTCAAGAGATTCATCTCTCAAACTAAAATACAAAGACAAGGAACAACAAGGAAAATCAGATCAAATAAAGTAAAACAAAGGATAAAACTAAATAAAACAGTGGTCAGATAGAAAGAAAAGAGCCTTCAGGAGGAATCAGGTGTCTTCAGTTGTGCTTTAAAGGTGTGGACAGGTGTAGGCCCCTCAGACCTTCACGCTGGTCCAGGTTTACATTAACAAAGGCTTTTAGTTCTGGTTCAGGACCAGGATATGAGAGACGCAAATGTCTGAACCATGTTGGACTGATGAGACGGAGCAAAGACAGGCAGTGATGTAACAACCATTAAAAACATTTTAAAGTCAACTCTGACAGACAGGTGACCAATGAGAAGAGTTTCAGACTACAGGTGACCAATAGGAAGGTTTTCAGACTACTGGTGACCAATAGGAAGGATTTCAGACTACAGGTGACCAATAGGAAGGATTTCAGACTACTGGTGACCAATAGGAAGGATTTCAGACTACAGGTGACCAATAGGAAGGATTTCAGACTACTGGTGACCAATAGGAAGGATTTCAGACTACAGGTTACCAATAGGAAGGATTTCAGACTACAGGTGACCAATAGGAAGGATTTCAGACTACAGGTTACCAATAGGAAGGATTTCAGACTACAGGTGACCAATAGGAAGGATTTCAGACTACTGGTGACCAATAGGAAGGATTTCAGACTACAGGTTACCAATAGGAAGGGTTTCAGACTACAGGTGACCAATAGGAAGGTTTTCAGACTACAGGTGACAGACAGAAGAGCTTTACAGCCGTCCAGCCTGCTGCCTGATTAACTTTCCCTGTCTTTCTGAAACTTTCTGACTCTGGAAATATTCCCTTGATGACAGAAGGACACTTCAGTTTCTAATGTGATGTTCAGAGTTCAGCTCTGAGTCATGGTCTCAGGTTTGTGAGCTGGTCTTGTTTTTTGCTGTCAGTAGATTCAGGTGTTCAGACACTTTCTGTCTCTTAGCTTTGGCTCCAGCAACAAGGATCTCAGTTTGTCTTGATTTAGCTTTAAGAAGCTCTGAATCGTCCACAGGCTGATGATGTCTGAGATACATGAAATTCAGCTGCTGATAGAACTGAAGTCATTTGAGCTGACAGATGAACACAGCTGAGCTTCATCTGCATGATGATGGAAACTGATGTTAGGATTTCTAATAATATTAAGCCTAAGACAGAAGTCTGTGGGACGCTACATGTCAGGTCTATTTTATTATAGGACCAGTCAGAGACCTGAACTATTTAAGAACTGTCAGAGACCAACCCAGTGTTCACATCTGAGGTCTACCAGGACTGGCGCCAGGCATGCACAGGCCATCGGGCGTACCGGGCAATGCCCGGTAGGCCAACGCACATTTTGGGGCCGGGGCTGTCATAATTTAATTAAAAAAAAAGTTATGAGTATTTTTTTATTGGCCGCAACGATATTTGAGACATGAAACACGGCCCATTGGTTGATTTTCTTGAAGGACAATGGGTTAGTCCAATGAAATCTCTCAGCCCTCCCCTCCCTCCTAACCAGTTTCTTCAGTCTCTTCCTGTCTCTGTCCCTGCTGCCCCCTCCCCAGCACACTATGGCATAAAACACTGCAGAGGCCACCAGTGTCATAGAAAGTCCGGAGTAGAGCCCTGCACACACCAAAGGACCTCAGTCTCCTCAGCAGGTGTAGGCGACTCTGGCCCTTCCTGTACAGGGCCTTAGTACTGTCTGTCCAGTCCAGGTTATTGTTGAGGTGAACGCCCAGGTACTTAAATGAGTCCACCATGTCGATGTCC
Source organism: Chaetodon auriga (assembly GCF_051107435.1). Lineage (NCBI taxonomy): Eukaryota > Metazoa > Chordata > Actinopteri > Chaetodontiformes > Chaetodontidae > Chaetodon > Chaetodon auriga. Next base: position 28,986,875 of record NC_135081.1, read on the forward strand.
GAGCCCTGGATGTTCACGGTGTGTGAGGGGAACGTTTCCTTCGGAAATCAATAACCATCTCCCTGGTCTTGCTGGTGTTTA